>NC_134782.1:36234469-36251969 GCF_046742065.1 Oratosquilla oratoria
TGAGTGGAGCGGTGCGAGCGAAGGCGACGTCATTTTCGAATGACGGACCAGCTTCAACTGACAGCCATAGGACCCGCTAACCCCACTTTGAACAGCCAGGTGACGTTCACGGGCCCGCTGCGCCAACTCCCTCGAAATTCGGTCGGAAGTGGTTAGACCTTATATTCTTAGATCTTGGTTATTTGAGAGCACGACGTCGTGTCGTGGACGGCGCATGGTGAAAAGTCGATACGTGCGCAACGAGCCTTTAGTGACACTCGTTACGGAAGGGGTTACGACTCACAGATGAATAAAATCGCCAGACGGCAGGCAGAGGAAAGGCTACGTGGCTCAATCTATTTTTAATTCAAACAAGTTTAAATCACATACACATGTAGTTAATATAATGGAAGCTGTTTTTGTCCGACCTGGACAACATGTTAGGAGGGTCAATGGGGCTTAATCAAAGCCAGACGTACAATGTTACTGTACTATTGTACATTTGTACTACAAGGAGGACCGCACGACCCTCAATGCCACTGAAGGGTTTCGACGGTTACGTTACACATACCAGATAGCAGCGTCCAACTCTATAGACCACCAGGGGTGGGCAACCTTTTCTAAGTGTGCGTGCCAAAATCAGCCAAGTCTTTGATGCAATTTTTTTTTCTGGCATACCGACAGAATATGGCCCCCCTCCCTCCCTCCCTCCCTTCACCTCCTATAAGAGACCCAATCCGTCGCCCAGCGATTACCCTATGGTCATGCAAAGGAAGTTACTTTTTTTTAATAAGAGTGCGAGCATGAAACTACTTACGGCCAATTACCCCCTTTGAGTGACACGAAGATGAGAGAATAGAAGAGCTTGGCCGTAACCAGAACGGTGCATAAATGAAGTTTATCTTGATAGGCTAAAACCTCTTCGCCAGAATAGAAAGAAGAAAATATACAGTGCGTCAGCATTATTATCATCACCACTACCATCATCACCGTTATCATTATCCTCATCACCATCAGCAGCAGCATCACTATCATCATCACCATCTTCATGTCCACCACCACCATCATCATCACCGTCATCATTATCCTCATTACCATCATCATCATCACAAACACGACCATTAGCAGCAGCAGCAGCATGACCGTATCCTCATTATCATCATCATCATCATCACAAACACGACCATTAGCAGCAGCAGCAGCATTACCGTATCCTCATTATCATCATCACCATTACCATTATCACCATCATCATCACGAGGTGCGCGTCGCTACACTCACAAGTCGACGCCCAAATTCTACCCCCGGGCAAACACCCTAACTCCCCTTCCCCCATCTCCCCAATGCATTCCCCTGTCCCATCCACTGATCTATATAACACCTGGATAGCGTATACGGGCCGTGGGCTGCCCCAGGAGTGAGGCCAGCGGGCGGGACATGGCCGCCATAATGGAAGTACCAAAACAGCTAGTGTGAATCGCTCCGCCGGTCATTATAACACCATTTTTAGATCAGTGTCATGGGAGCTGTCGTGTTACTCTCGTGGCCTGTGATCCAAGCATGATTGGGTATATAATGGCCACACAATTCGTCGCTGCTGGGCCCTCCATGTACATACATACATACATACGTACGTACATACATATACAAGGTGTATATCAAAATAGCATCATCACAATAAAACAATATATTGATATTTATTACCTCTGGCAGAAATAACCATTTATATACATAAACTTGTGCATGTACAGTATATGGATGAGTTGGCATTGACAAATTATAATTCCAGTATATATTATAACTTCAAGGGAATGTTACACAGACAACAAATGGGATAATGATATATAGTCAAAATATTATAGGGATAATAATAGATCTATACTAGCATTTAACGGAATAAATATCCCTATAACATTTGATTACTGTACTGCTTATCGTTATTGGTGCTTGAATAAAAAAAAAATTGATAACTCCTTCCTCACTTTGACACCGGTTACTTTTTGAGAATACAATTTGGAGATATGATGGAGCCTGATTTTGCAGAAGCACGTGACGATACACTTGATCAAATTGACGATGAGGTTAGAATCCGGGGTTGTGTCGATCATGTGGAAAGATAGAGAAATTGCCATATCTATGATCTAAATTGTTTCAAATAGTAAAATATCGCATTAAAGTGGTGAACATGTAAGGGGCCATTCAAAGAGTATGTAACGCTGGGGGGGGGGGGGTGCATGGTAGATGCGATGCGTTACGAGGATGTGGGGGTGTTTTCAACAGTGCTACGCAACGCTAATAATGGTTATTTATATTCATTTATTAATTTATGTCATAAATTATGCACTGAAATAGCATATCCTTAACAGATCGAGCAATAAATATCGAGCAAAAAAAATCCAAAAACATCATACCATGTTTCATTCTTTGATGCAATCGTAAACAATTTCACACAGGACAAATAAAAATGAGTATGTTTTGGTGAGAAGTCAAGGGGGAGGGGTGTTTGGCGGATCTGGCCTACACTTGATGGGGGTGCCGAGTTGTAATTAGTTGTAATCAGTGTTATGTAATACAGGGAGATGTAACACCCAGTGTTACGCAATGTTACATGAGGTGGGGGGTGTCGAATTTCACCAGAAAAAACGTTACATAATTTTTGAACGGGCCCCGAATAGTAATTCAGCCCATCTAATATGAATTCCTCACACTTCACAATTTAGAAAAAGCCTACACATGTAATCAGGAAGAACAACTGGTTCTATACAGCTACACAGCTCTGGACAGCGTTTGAGCCTTATAAGATATTTTTAAATGATAAATATCTATCCTGCTATTGCCACGATTACATTCGTGACAAATGGGTTGCTGCTAGATCTCTATTTCTTACGATAATAAATACAAAGCATTAACATGACAACACCTAACAAAACAGTTGGTGGGCAACATTTTATGACTCCTGATGGCCGCATCATTTCTTGATGGGTATCGGGATATTTTGGGTAATAAAACCTTAATTTACTTACGAGTGGAAGGACTGCTCACATCCACCTTTTCTCCGGTTGGTGCAGTTGAATGCAGCACAAGTTGGCATTGTAAAATGATCGTTGAATATGTATATGGGAGCGAAAGCTGCCGAGAACTGTAACTGTATCAGATCAGTGATCGCGTGGCGCGACTTTGTTTTGGTACTAACATCATGGCTGCCGCCGACCTCATAATCTCGACAGCGATCCGTGATCCAGTTATATCTAGATCAGTGGTCCCATCCCCAAACGGCTCTCGGCAGGATCGTCGACATGCTCCACCCTTGAGTTCTGTGGGCGTCCCCCTTCGTCTCCTCCACCGAAGATGACCCTGTGAATGGTCTCGGCATGCCCATTACGGCTCGAGTTGACGTGAACGAATGTTCCCAATAAAAAACTTTGACTGAGTCTCAATGACAAGTCGCTGTTTTGATACAAATTCATACTATCGATGTAATTGTTCTCTGAAGAAATTTGGTACCAAAGATGTCGAGACGCCTCTTCCATTCATCATTCAGTGCCCACGTCTCGCAATCGTACAAGACAGGAGTGCACAAGTCAGTTTTGCATTTGGATCTTAGGTCTTCTGTTTGATTAGATAAATATAGCATGAAGTAAATCTTATTTGTTGTATCAATATGAGAATTTTTTTGAGAACAAAACTCTTTTAGTTTTCAGGGGTGAATCTTTTGGTGCTCTTTCAGAATAATATCATTAAATGACGTCGATGGGCCTGGGTTCAAGTGAGTAAAACCAGAACCAAATAAGTAAATATATTTGTGGCAGCAAAGGAGCAAAATTAAATAGACTAAAATAAAATAAAATAAAATAAGATGAAATAAGATAAAAAAAAAAGGTAAAATAATGAAGTGATGAAAGCAAACAAAATTAAACAAAACAAAAAAGTTAATGACATGAAAATATCAAATACAATAAAACAAAATAAGTGCCGGTTTCAGAATGTCCAATCGTGTTCATGTGATACAGTAAGCTCAACGACGACGAGGTGACTTGGTTCAAGCCATGAGTGTTGTTGTGGACTGTGCATGTGAACAGCATACGCTAAAGGTACGCTGTGTTCGGATTCTGGCCTCAATCACGCGTACAACGGCAGCATAAACAAAGTCAGAACGAGATTCAGTTATTTTCACCATCAATTCAATTACCTTTATTTGTTTTGTTTTTTCCTTATTTTGTCTAATTAATTTTTTACGGCTTTAGTACTGACTAAAATATTTACAGAGTAAAAACCTTAATACTGAAAGAATGCAAAGCTGATTAATTTTTTTATATATTAATAAGTAAATGAATAAATAGATAAGTGAATGAATAAACAAATGAATAAATGAATAAATGAACAAATAAATAAACAAATAAATAAAAGATAGATAAGTAAACAAATATATAAATGGATGAACAAATAGTTAAAGATAAAGAAATTAATAAATGTATTAGTTAATAGATAAACAAATAAATAAATAAGATATGTGTCACCCACCACGGAACGGCCTTGTCAACAGTGTCTCCCACGCCCACCAATGAAGCAACACATTTAAGGAGCCCAACTAAAGTATCCATTGCAATGCAGCCTAGCCCCTAAACTCAATTATGACAACCAGATGCACTTGATTAAACAAAGAAAAACAGTGTTATTAGTGCAGTAGAAGAGTGATTCATCAGCCAGGACCTCACGAAGAAGAAGAAGGAAAAGGGGTTGATGGCAACTCTGGAATGACAGTTGCCAATAGGTGTCACACAGTCGATGAAGTTGTTCTCTCGGTGGGCATTATCTGGAACAATGGGTCTCAAACTAGGGGACGCACTCCCCACCCCCACCCCCCAGGGGTGCGTGAAGCCATTTGCTCGAATATTATTGTTTAATAAGAATAAAATTAAATCATTCCAAGACCAAGTATCTGCCGATTCATACGAGCAAAATTTAATTCACAGTCACCCCAACCCATTTTCTATTAAGTTAGATAAGTTCTAGGATAAAATAGAAAATATACATATATTTTCATATTAATACAAAAAGGTGTCGGCGTCATGTAAGACAGTTTGGGAGCCACCGGTCTAGAAACACCTGAATATTGGGTCTCTGATTAATAAAATCACTTGACGACAATTGTACCACAATATATAAATAGAATTTTATGAGTTGGGAGGATAAACATAGATATTCTCTCTGATATAGGAACGGGTAGCGTGGCCGGTTGGTTTCAGCCTCGCCTCGTATGATACGGGCTCGGGTCCCCTTGACCGCTACAGGTGACGGACGACCTGAGATGTTGCAGTGAAGCGTCTCCTGGGGGTGTTGGCGCTGCAGTGGAGTTTCGTCTCTTTTTCCAGAGATTTAAGATTATCTTTCATTGGTTTTCGTTTATCTGTTTGTACATATGTCTGTTTATTTGTCTTTTCATTTGTTTAACTATTTATTTGTTTGTTTCTTTGTTAATTTGTTCTTTTGTTAACTTTCGTTTATTCGTTTATTTGTTAGTTTATATACTCATTTGTTTATTTCTTCATTTATCTATCTATTCATTTGTTTATTCTTATCTAGTTATTTGTTCTTGTTTATTTACCATTTATCTGTTATTCCTTTACTCAGGTCGAAGACTTCATTATAAATACGCCATAACCCTCAGTTATGACAAGCGCTCCTGAGAAATCCATGGCATAACAATCGATTATATAATTTCCACGTGAGATCTTATCTGTGTCCCCTAGGGTCTCGTGATAGCTGCTGATGAGAGCATTTAGAAAAGAAAGAAAAAAATAATCTGTAGATAAGTGTCGCCAGGTCTCCCAGCATAGGAGATGATGCCAAGGTTGCATTAAATGAATTGTTTTATTCTTCTCTTTTTCTGAGTTTGTTGATCGATTTATTTTATCTATTTCTTTAGTTCTATTTATTTGTGCCTTTGTTAATGTGTTTGTTTATTTAGTTATTCGTTTGTGTATCTAGTGATTTATGCCGTTTATATGTTTATTTAAACATTTGGTACGTCTAATTGTTTATTTACTTATATATCTATTCTTATTTATTCTTTTACTTGTCTATCATTTATACGCTTATTTATTTTTTATTCATCTGTTCTACCCATCTATCTATTAAGTAATTTGCTTACTCATATTTTGTGTCAGTTTGTTGATATTCCATTGGCCAGTTTCCAGCATCATGCCCTCATATTCTGGGTCTCTATACCATTCGTGGGCTGCTCTACTGGGCGTGCTATCCTCTTCCGTGGGCGCGATCCATTTGTTATGACGCCTACGGGAGAGGGCGTGAAGCCCAGTCCAGCCCGTGGGAAGTCAATGACCCCTGTTCCATTTCAGCCATCGACTTGAATACCTATCGAACAGTTAAGACTGGAGACTTCGCGATGTAGTACACCTTGATTTTTTTTTCTCTCTCTCCTTTCACTGGGCAGGTTATTTTCATGTGAATGAGATCGTCTGGCGTCAGTCATAACAAATGTGCAAGTCTTTTGCAGAAGTGAAAGGATTAATGTTAACAGTTTTCTTTGTCTTACCTCGTTCCTGTTTGTTTACTGTCTGTTATGTCTTTTCGTTGATTTATCTAATAAGTTGCTTATTCATCCGTTTTTATTGCCTTATATATTAATTTGTCATTAGTTCATCTATCTACCAATTTATTCATTTGTGTATCATGTTTTATATTCTATTTATCTACTTTTCCATCTATTCATCTATTCATTCGTGTATGATTTCACTCACTTCATTGTTTATGTTTCATCCATTCATTTCTTTAAACATTTACACTTCCTTTGTTGTCTTTTTCATTTGTCATTTAATGAAAAGTATCATCCCTTATTTCGTTTCATCTAGTTGATTACAAGTTAACTTTTTTCAGACATTTGAATTGTTTATTTTCTTATCTGAATGTGCAATCGGCAGTACAAGACACGAAGATCTTGTCTATTTCTTTATGCCTCATTTTATTTAAGTAGAAAATAGGCAAGAACTGGGTTACCAACAGAATGGTTGATGAATGGAATAGACTTAGTAAACATGTAGTAGTGAGCGCTGAAACTATTCGTTGTTTTGAGAGAAGATTATACTTTATGAATTGGGAACTGCCTAGTGTAGGCCCTATGGTCTCTTACAGTCTCCATCATTATGTTTTTATGTTATGTTCTTATATTCTCATGTTCTTATGATTTTATTTTGCCATGTTTTTATGTTCATATGTCCTTATGTTCTTATGTTCTCGTGTTCTTGTGTCCCTATGTTCTTATGTTCACGTGTTCTTATGTTCCTATGTTCTTATGTTTTCATGTTTTCGTGTTCTTATGTTCTTATGTTTTCGTGTTCTTATGTTCTTATGTTCTTGTGTTTTCATGTTCTCGTGTTCTTATGATCTTATGTTCTTATGTTTTCGTGTTCTTAATTTCTTATTTTTCATGTTCTCGTGTTCTCATGTTCCTATGTTCTTATGTTCTCATGTTCTTATATGGCTATGTTCTTATGTTCATATGTTCCTATGTTCCTATGTTCTTGATGAAAGTCCTGTACCACGTGGTCTACTACTGCAAGAGGAATCGAACGCCTCCGAAGAGACGCAGTTTGGCTTTCGGGCGATGCGGCGCGGCGCTGCGTGGCGTAAATCCTGCAGGAAAAACGGCGCAACCCGGGAGGAACCTACAGTACGGCTACGGGGGATGACGTCACAGAGGACCTTGGAATCTGCCCACGTTCCGAACGCCGATCCACGTTCTTAACTCCGATCTGCGTTGGTTGCGGTCAGGCTCGTTCTGATTCTGGTCATTCAGCGGCCGTAGTTCCTGCAAGACGTCAGCGCGTCTTTACGTAATAGAAGCGGGTCTTAAGAACAAAAGAACATAAGAATGGAGGAGACTTCAAGAAACCATAAGGACTACACTAGGCAGCTCCATGTCCCTTACCACCTATCATCCTCATCCATAAAATTATCTCATCGTTTCTTAATACAACCAAATGTTTCTACGAGTGCTACCCTACTGTATTAATATGACGACCTTGCCTGCAATAAAACCTGTACCTTCGTCTTCAGCTTGGTCTCGGGTGTGATTCGTGCCCGACAGCCCGTGGACAACACCTTTTCTGCTTCCATCTGGTAGAAAGGAAGGATAGGATTGTGTTCTTACTGGGTAGGTCATCCAGAGCAGCATTTTTCATTTTTTTTTTACTGCGACCCACAGCAAGAACCACAGCTTACATAGCGACCCATCATTAGGGTTCTTTCTGAATAAAAAGAAAAAATTATATATATATATATAATGATAATGATATATATATATATATATATATATACATATATATATATATATTCATATATATATATATATAATGTATAATATATAATATGTGTGTGTTTATATATAAACACACACACACACACACACATATATACATATATATATATATATATATAATGTATAATATATAATATGTGTGTGTTTATATATAAACACACACACACACACACACATATATACATATATATATATATATATATATATATATATATATTCTTCTATCAATGTTTGGTGGACATTTACCACATTTTTATTAATGGTGTTAGGGTAATGATTAATTAAATTTAATTTGTCTTTGGGAAGAAACTTGGTCGAAGGAATAAATGAATCAGAAAAGGGAATGATTAAGGAGCTCTTGTCCAATGAAAAATTAGAGGAAATGGGGGCGGTGTTGAAAAAATTGGATCTCGCTCGGCTGAGGGCTTTGACCGAGAACCAATCTGGGTAAGCTAATTTACTAAGTTGAGATTTTATTATATTTAGTTCTCCTTCAAGAAACTGGGGGCTGCAAATTATAAGAGCTCGGAGAAATAATCCTGAGGCGACGCTACTTTTTACTTTGTCTGGGAGACAGCTGAAGAAATGAAGATAACTACCAGAATGGGATTCTTTTCTATAGACGGTAAAAGCAAGCTTGTCCCCGTCACGAACAATGAGTACAGAAGAAGAGCATTGTCAAGGGGTATATTCGATTTCATGTAAAGGTTGTGACTTAGTTTACATTGGACAGACTGGAAGGGATTTGAACACTAGGATGATCGAACATAAACGTTCCATTAAATATGGACAAGAAAGCTCAGCTGTGTTCCAACATGTTAAGGAATTTAAACACTGTTTAGATTGGGACAAAGCTGAGCTTGTTTATAAATTCAGATGTGAGTTCAGGAGAAAAATGGTAGAATCTACCATAATAAAATACCAGCCCAATATGAACATTTCAAAAGGGCAATGGTTCCCGGATATAATTTCAGGACTTTTTATCACCAGCCTATTAAAAAGACATTTGCCTCCTGACCTCACATACGGAGTGAGCCGAGGGTAGAGACCTCCCCCAATGTTCCCCTTTCTCATGTCAAGGGTGCTACTTAAGTAACACTCACTATTCTTATTTTGCGTTCAACCTATCTCCCGATGATGGTGGTTTAGAATGAAAGTGCATTGTGGTTGTTAAAATGTATCTCTAATCACTGGGACCCATTCAGTATTGTACAAATACTTTCCCGCGTTTAAATACTTCCAATTGTACTATCATAGTGGAGATGGGTTGAACGCAAAATTTCATGTATGTGTATGTAACTCAGGCATACAAATATATAAGAAAAGTTGCGCTCAACTTATATCTCTCTTGATAGCGTAGTTGGTAAGTTACTACGGCACTTGTCATATGATTGCTGGGTTCGAGTCCTTGGCAGTGCCGCACTTCAATTTCTGCATGTTGGCCTCCATTGGGTCTCCCGACGTTGATGGCTTAGAATGAAAGTGCATTGTGGTTGTTAATGTATATATATATATATATATAATATATATATATATATATGTGTGTGTGTGTGTGTGTGTGTGTGTGTACTTAAATAACACTGGGGAACACTCATTTTGTTGCATTTAAAAAAAGACTTTTCTATAGTCAACTTGAGTGTGCTGATTTCAAATCTGAAGTCGGGTTTTATCTGCAAGCTACAGATTTTATGCAATTTGACATTTTTATTTATTTTTTAAATTTTCGTTATTATAGGAAATTGCAATATCAGCCACAATTCTTTTGTTCACTTGAATCTTAAAACAGTATGAAAGCCATTTCTGTACATTTATTAAGGCAAAAGAAACAGAACATTAACAGAACATCTATCCCAAAGTTAGATTAGCATCCTTCAGAACATCACCACAGCTGATGGAAGCTTATCAATTTCTTTGTGTATTTTTTTCAGGCAGGAATTTGCGTTTGTAACTTTTGCGTTTGTACATTTCATCTGGGCAATTTCGTTTAATGCTCCAGCAGTAGTCAGCCATCATACTTTTGTCCCAGCGCCCTTGGTAGCGTTCTTCCATGATCTTTAGGTCTTGGTGGAATCGTTCTCCTTGTTCGTCACTCACAGCCCCCAGGTTGTCAGGGAACTGATCAAGGTGGCTGTTCAAAAAATGAAGCTTGATGCTCATGTTGCACCCGAGATCACGAAAAGCGAGGAGCATTCTGTTCACAAGTTCACTGTAGTTCTCCGCCTTATTGTTTCCAAGGAAGTTCTGAACGACTGCCACAAAGGATAACCATGCTGCCCTTTCTAAAGCGGTCATCTTAGCAACAAACTGATCATCACGAATTAGGGTTCGAATCTGTGGGCCATCAAACACGCCTGCTTTGATCTTCTCAAATGATAACCCTGGTAAAGCTGTGATGATGTGTTGGAAACATTCACCTTCGGTTTCCAGTGCCTTGACAAATTGTTTCATCAAACCTAATTTGATGTGAAGAGGAGGAAAGATGATCTTATCTCTGTTTACAATTGGGTCTTGTATGATATTTGGCATGCCTGCTTCAAGGGTGTCACGAATAGGCCAGTCCTTCTGGACCCAATGTCTGTCTCGTGCTCGGCTGTCCCACATACAGAGGAAACATGGAAACTTGGTGAAACCTTTCTGTTGTCCAAGAAGAAAGTTGACCATCTTTAAGTCTACACAAATTATCCAATTGTGCTCATGATACTTTAATAAGTCCATGACCATTCTCATATCATCATAGTCTTCCCGCAAATGCACTGAGTGACCGACAGGTACTGCTCCATAAACATTGCCATTATGTAAAAGAACACACTTTAGACTGCGTTTTGAACTGTCTAAAAAGAGTCTCCATTCAGCAGGACTATAGTAAGGTACACCCAGTTCTTTGAGAAGCCCTGGGATGTCATGGCAGTAAACAAACTGTCTGTCTTTTGAAAAGAAGGTCACAAAAAGCTGGTCACGCTTTCTGAAAAATGATACTTTAACAGAGTGATCAACAAGATTTCTGCCTTGTAATCTTGATGCCAAAAGCTCTGCTGCTTTCTTTGAAAGACCTAAATCCCGCACTAAATCATTCAGTTCAGCCTGGGGAAGAGGCTTAGGGACGGGGAAAGGTTCAGTGTCTGAAGAACAGTCCTCCGATTGTGAACACTTTTCTGACAATTCACTGTCACAACTGTCTTGCTGGCTTGTATCATGTCCAATGTCTTTATCGTCCAATGAAGGCAAGCCTTTGAAAACTGGAACAGGTACTTCTTCAGAGTGCGGAACAGGCCGAATAGCTGAGGGAATGTTCGGATACGTAATCTTATGTCGATTTTTCTTCCCAACACCCGTTGTGTTTACCATGCAGAAATAACAGTCAGTTACATGGTTGGTGGGTTCGCGCCAAATCATTGGAACTCCAAAAGGCAGACCTTTGCGTTTTCCTTTGGTCCAGTCTCGAAGCATTTCCTCACAATTGTGGCACACAACATGAGGAGCCCATTGCTTGTCTTGATCACCAAGATGAACTTCAAAATATGCCTTGTAGGCACGCTTGACGAACGAGGATATGTTACGTCTCTGACGATTGAGTGTGTAGCATCCACATATGTAGCAGAAGGCATCAGGCTTGTTTCTGCAATGATGTCTCATTCTGGAAGCCATGTTTGAACTGAAACAAAAGAAGAATGATCAAAATATTAGAAGCTATCTATATATATGGACGTTAAAATGCTTATACATGGTTTACGCAAGTTCACATATGTACAATTTAATTAACCTCAAATTGCATACAAACTAGAGCTTGTAGAGAAAAACTAATTTCAGATTTGAAATCAGCGCCTAAAACTCTTTCAAAATCCGTTAAAATATCCAATGCAACTCAAAGTTACTGAAAAAGTGTTCCCCTGTGTAATTGATGATGATTTGGTCTAACATTGCGAACTTCCCCTATCAGGAGGCTAGGACGGTCCCCCTTACACTTTGTAGCGTGAAATTGAATGAATTATCCCTTTTCCCCAACTCGCTGGGGGCAAGGTTCGAAGTGCAAACACCTTGACCTCCGCCACAAGTAGCGTCGCTCTAAACCGCTTGTGCGTGTGTATGTGTGTGTATATATATATATATATATATATATATATACATGTATATATATATATATATATATATATGGACTGCATTTTTTATGCAGCGATTTTTAGATTCTTTTGTGACATCTCTTTGGACCAAACCACCCAGACTTCTTTTATGATTAGAGACTAATCTCAAACATATATCAAAGTGAGGAGTTAACTCTAGGAGCTAAGTTGCAACCGAATTCGTCACTTTGTTCCTACGTGCCCGGACTCCCAGGGCGAGTGGAACCGAACCCGGGCCCAGAAAACAATACAGAGAAAAAAGGGCCACCACTCCCCCACACCAATATAAAGGATATAAAAAAACATTGCGGTATTTGTAAACTGGACCACGCGGCGGGCAAGGGAATAAAAGAAAAGGAAGAAAAACATGTTTGTGGACCTTGTGCACTTTTTTTTTTTTTTTTACGAAAATGCCAATCCTTCAAAGTATTCTTGGTTAGTTCACAAAAACATTTTTCTTCTTCTTCTTTTTCTTCCCCCTTTTTTTTTAACAAGGATTATTTTTTAAGCCAACGAACGCATAAATAAGCTTCACCAAGTTGAGTCGTCAGCGACGTTCCCTCTAAGCTGTGCGCATGTGCGCGCGCACGTATGCTTTACAAGTAGCGCACATAAAAACAAAATGTGCGCACACAAGGTTTTCAAATATTAAAATCCATTCAGTAAAGAACTTCCACCTAAACATCAACTTATAAATTCTCTAGAAATGTGGTAAATTGCCAACCGTCAAACCAATAATTGCTTTGTTTAATACAGACTTACAAATTGTGCGTATTTCTTACGTTCACGTGTTCAGATGGTCACTGCGCTTCGTCAGCAATTGCGATAAAATCCTTAAGATAAAAAGCTTCCGCCAGGAGACTCTTAGCTGTGCAACATGACCACAGATTCACTGTTGGTTAGAAATGATCCGGCCAAGGCCCAACTCGAGTATTAATGACGTCACGTTTAATGTAAACAATTCATTTTCTATCACTGCACATTATGTTTCCGTTGACAAGTGCATTTGATCAACTCCACAACGATACATCAATAAACGGCTGAACAAGGCAAATAATAGGTGTACTTGTTTGTATTATTATTATAATTTTATTCTTTAATTTTTGTTTTTCATGTAATGTTATTTTCATTGTTTTCTTTTATTTTTCCTCTTCGTATGTTATTCAATTTATTTCTTTACTAATCTATTAATCTATTCATTTACTTATTTCTCTACGTACTAGTTTATCTGTCATTTTATCTACTTATTCCAGTTACTAGGAAAAATACATATTTCTTCTCTGCATGTCAGTAGATTTACCTTATCTAAGTGAATCTTTCTTTCTCCCTTAGAGACATGAAGAACTCTTATCATGGACAGATAACGAATCGCGTTTATCATTTTTCTATCTGAATCGAATGATCATCACGAGTTTCTGTTCGAGAACATGGCTCATGTCCCGCGTTCTCATGGAGGATGACGATTAAGTACTGCATCATGATCGTCTTCAAGAACAATCATGAAAGATGCTTGTGACTACTTCATCAGCAATATTTGACTCTTGTTCCTGCTCAGAATAACTATAAAATAATTTAATTTCTTGCATACTTTTTCGACATTACATTCTGTTCATTGTATTAATATGATTAATGTCCGGTGGACAGGTGCCGTGTATCTCAAGAGGCCCCATCCACGCTACAATCTGGCCTCGAGGTCGCCAGGCCGATCATTTAAGAAAAGCTTTCCTGTTTAAGAATATTCCATTTCTTTCCTTTTCCGTTTTAAGCATAATGTTTTATTTAGATTTTGTATTTATTATTATTATCATTGTTCTTACTATCATTGTAATTATCATTATTATTATTATTATCATCATTATTATTATTATTATTATTATTATTATTATCATTATCATTATATTTACTATTATTATTATTGTTATTATTATTATTATTATCATTATTATAACTACTACTATTATTATTATCATTATTATTATTATTATTATTGTTATCTTTATTATTATTATTGTTACTATTATTATTATTATTGTTATTGTTATTATTATCATTATTATTATCATTATTATTATTATTACTTTTACTATTATTATTGTTACTATTATTATTATTATTATCACTATTGTTATTATTATTACCATTATTCTTCTTCTTTATTATCATTATTATTATTACTATTATTATTATTATTATTATTATTATTATCAATATTATTATCATTATTATTATTATTATCAATATCATTATTATTATTATTATTATCATCATCATCATTATTATCATTATTATTATTATTGTTATCACTATTATTACTATTATTATTATTATTATTATATTAGTATTATTATTATTACTACTATTATTATTATTTTTATTATCATTATTATCATTATTATTACTATAACTATCACTATCTCCATCATTATTATTGTCACCACTCCATCGCCCTCATTCGCTTGGTTGAGTATATTTGCATTCCACGAGGCAAGATTTAATTTTCGAAAATATATGCAAACGCATTTCTCTTTGGTATTGGTGGTCACGCTCCGTGGATGGCGGCCGCATGAACGAGCAAGGAGGCAGGACTTGCTTGCAACAACAGTTACAACATCCATATATATATATATATATATGTAAGTATATATATAAATATATATATATATATATATATATATATATATGAGTGGATGGGTGGTGAGATAAAACACAGGGAACCGTTAGGGATTTATTCTGACGTTTCGTCCTTACCAGGACTCCTTCAGAGTACATACACCTTCAAACAATTCACACCCTAAATACCCGCCGAATCTATCCGCGTTCCACCATGATCGACCTGACCTCTCGTCCTCCTACGCTCTGCCTGGCGAAGTATCAAGCGGCTGGCCGTGTTTGTTAATTTAATAAACCCATCGCGGTGGTTGTTGTTTGGATGGGAAGCGGTGTAAGCTGCTTCAATTATTTTTCTTCTTTTCTAAGGAAGTTCTTTCAGCAGCACCTCTAATCTGTCATCATGAACCACTAGCGAGTTTGATACTCGGTGTGCCTTGACGTCATTTATGTTCTCAACTGTCCGCTTCTTAATACCTCTGCTGGTTTCCCCGTAGTAGCTCATAGGACAGCTTTCACACGGTATCTTGTAGACGACACTGTTTTCCTCCCCGTTGGCCACGACTTTGTTCTGGTTCTTAACAATGTCTCCTATTTTCGTTCCTGTGCTGATCGCAATCTTGATACCGGCTCTAGTGAGCAACTGTCCAAACTCACCTGAGTGGCTCGAGTTTGGCACGGACAAATACCCCCTGCTATCATTTTTAGTCACGTCTCCTCTGTTCCTTGTGGGGTTTTTTTTCTTCTGTCTTTGAAACTTTTTCTTTAAGTCGGTACAACAGCCCTTCCGGATAAGAGTTTGGTGAAAACGTTGAAAATGTAATCCATTTCATCTTTAATACATTCTTCACTACAAATGCGGTATGCTCTCAGGAAGAATCCTATTACCACTCCACTCTTTATTCTCTCATTGTGTCCGGAGAAGTAGTATCAAACTAGCTAGCGTAAGGTAAAACGAATACTATAAGGTAAGATAGCGGGGGGGGGGGAGCCAGAAAACCTCTCCACTGCGCAGGTAGATGATGACGTCAAAGGAAATATTGAGACCAGGACTCCGCGGGTCGAGACCTGTCAGTCACTCACACACCAGTGTGTGGAGCGAAGCTCCATCTTCTGATTAAAGGGGTAGCTAAAGCAGACAGATAACATATAAAAATGCCAACAGTTTGTATAGTGCAGAAGTGCACTGCCGTTTGACTGAAAGGTGATAAAAATATACATTTCTTTTCACTACCCAAAGATAAAGAACTTAGAAAGAAATGGATTGAATTATGTGGCACACACAATACTCGGTCATCTGGATATGTATGCAGCCGTCATTTTGAAAGTAACTATTAATTAGCAACATTTCCTGAAATTTTCATTCAATTGTAAATAAACAGACTAAAGAATCCGGTTAAAACATAATTGAGCTTGGTGGAGATAAAGGTTTGCATATAAAATCCACGCTTGAGGAGATATGGAAACCCACGCAAATCCAAAATGTAATACAATAAAAACCATATGATGCTTTTATGTGCCATTACTACTGGGTTTATATTCAGCTAGTTGGTGTGTATCAACAGTATAATATCTTCCTCATCTACCTGATCAACATATGAATTGACATGTCATCCCATCTAATAACTCGTCATATTAATATAATCCACCTAATTTGAAACCATGGAAAACATTTTTATAACTTTTCTGGCTGTCATATCTCAGATACTGATAATTTGAGGATAAGAAAGTGATACTGAGTAATTTCAGTATTATGTGAATATCATAGTGTAATTTTAAAGTTTACCATACATACAGATGGTTTTCTTTAAAGTTTACATTTTCATCCATCTCTCACTCTCTCCCCCTCTGGATTTCCTATGACGTCACGGTGGAGGTGCGCGGAGGGGGGGGGGTGCTCAACGTACCTTATAGTATTCGTTTTACCTTGCGCTAGTGGTTCATGTAGATAATCATGGCCACTTACCAGACTTTCTTTATTCTTTTCTTTATTTCTTTTTTATATTCTATTTTTTATTGACAAGGGTCGAAATGGAACGTCGAAGGAAATAATGTGCATATTTTCTTGATCCCACTGTATGGGAGTAAGATTTTAAGTAATCAACTGGACACCTGTGATTGTAAATACGTTGAAACGCAAATTAACAACAGGCATTTGCGATGAATATGTTTTAAATGTTATTTAACATTTACTTATTTATCTATTTATTTATCTATATATTTACTTATCTATCCATTCATTTGTTTATCAATTGATTTATTCTTTCATTTAACTGTTTGCTTATCTATTCACTTATATATTAATTTATCTATTTATCTATTTCAAACTATAATTCGATTCTTGAACAGCCTTCAACTGAAATATGATCCACCACAACGGAAACTCGTGATGACAGACCAAATATAGATTTTGTGTGTGTGTGTGTGTGTGTGTGTGTGTGTGTGTGTGTGTGTGTAT
>NC_134782.1:36259469-36269469 GCF_046742065.1 Oratosquilla oratoria
ATAAACAATTGCACAAGCTCGGTCGCCGCTTGACCGGGAGCCTATATGACATGTTTTGCTTTCTTGTTGACCTGTAGCTTGGGTGAATGTATAGTGAATTCGAGATTGTTTGAGTAAACAATGTTGCATACAAACTTGTAACAGCTGTTCTGATTGGAGAAGGGGTAGAGGAGAAAATTCAATTGGTTCACGACTGTAAGGTCACGCCCCTAAGGGAGGTTCTCAAATATAAATTTGAAAACTATTGGACTAAAGAAATCATAACGTCACAGCAAAACTGACCAGGGATACAAATTAAATGTTCTTGGTGGGATTCCTTAATAACACGCTGTAGAAAAAGAACCGAAGAAAGTTACAGGAGAAAAGTCGTCATAAGTTATTCCCCTTATCTGAAGGTGGAACCGGTCTAGAAACTGAATAAGTTCAATGATCTGAGGCATGGGGCCTACAGGTGAAAGTAGTGAATATCATACGTAATAAAGAGAGTGGTGAAAGGAAAGTAGAAAGTGAAAGACTTACTAATTGAAAGTAAAAGCACGAAAGAAAGACGGCAACAGAGTGGTGACAGTCGGCCACAATGCAAATGTGCAACTATGAATATGATGACACGAAATACTAAGAGGTGAACTTAAATCAGGCATACCACACTTCGCCTTCTTGTTAATGGACTAATGATAAATTGGACCTAGAACAAATGTTTTCTACCGACATATATGACCACACAGTTTTCGGGCTCATTCCTGTAAGTTTATGATTTTACACAGTTCCAACTATTATTATTAAATATTCCTGACCCTAAGTAGGTAAAAATAGATAAGTATATTAATTCATTAATCAATTAATATATGAATAATCATATTATCATGTTCCTTATTATCATTATTATCATGATTATTACTATTATTATTATTATTATTATTATTATTGTTGTTGTTGTTATTACTATTATTATTATCATTATTATTGCTATTATTATTATTATCATTATTATTATTATTATTATTATTATTATCATTTTATTATCATTATTATTACTATTATTATCATTATCATTATTATTACTATTATTATTATTATCATTATTATTATCATTATTAACATTATTATCAATATTATTAATATTATTATGATTATTATTATTATCATGATTATTATTATTATCACTATTATTATTATTACTATTATTATTACTATTATCATTATTATTATTATCATTATTATTATCATTATTATTAT
Organism: Oratosquilla oratoria; assembly: GCF_046742065.1. NCBI lineage: Eukaryota > Metazoa > Arthropoda > Malacostraca > Stomatopoda > Squillidae > Oratosquilla > Oratosquilla oratoria. The sequence goes on from NC_134782.1 coordinate 36,260,706, forward strand.
TATTATCACCATTATTATTATTATTATTACTATTATTATTATTATTATTATCATTATCATTATTATTACCATTATCATTACTATTATTGTTATTATTATTATTATCATTATTATTATTGTTATTGTTATTATTACTATTATTATTATTATTATCATTATCATTATTATGTTTATTATTATTATCATTGTTATTATTATTGTTGTTATCATTATTATCATTATCATCATCATTTTATTATTATTATGATTATCATTATTACTATTATTATTATAATTACTATTATTATTATTACTATTATTATTACTATTATTACTATTATTATTGTTATTATCATTATTATCATCATTATTATCATTATTATTATCATTGCTATCATTATTGGTTTCATTACCATTATTATCATTGTTATTATTATCATGATTATTTTCAATATCATCATTATTATTATTATTATTATTATTATCATTATTATCATCATTATTATCATTACTATTATTATTATCATTATCATTATCAATATTACTATTATTATTATTATTATTATATTACTATTATTATTATTATCATTATAATTATTATTACTATTATTATTATTATTATTATTATTATTATTATCATTATAATTACTATTATTATTGTGACTGTTATTGTTATTATTACTATTGCTATCATAACTTTTATTATCACAGAAACAATATAAACATTTTGGATAACCCAAGATCGTATTTTTTTTTTCCAAAATGCAGTTAGGCAATTTGCAAACACTCTTTTTAAATATTTACAAAAAACAATACAACACTGATATTGAAGAAGATATTCCAAAGTAGCTTCTAGCACTACCACCAACTTGAAACAAAACAGATCAAATTCGGAGGCGTTCGAATGTTTTGTAATCTTTTGCAATTGCGCGCGGGAGGTCGATCGCTCGTTGATTGTGGTATGACTTACGCAATGCTTTGACGCACAAGATCATGAGGTGATTATTGTTGTCGGTGGAACTCCAACGATTTTTTTTTTCTTTTATGTTTCTATTTTCTGTAAAATTACAGAATCGCGCAACCACGGATATCTAACATGAAATTCACGTTATCCAATAGCTTTTTGTCTAAATCTAACCTAATGTAACCGTTCCAAATAAAATAGATCTTTCGAATGAAAAAAAATAAGTGTTGTACAAATTAGTTTTTGTTCCTTGGCTTGCAGAAGGAATGCGTTAGGTTGCCATTTCATTAAACCAGGGGTTCTTAACCTTTTTTCTCCAATTCCCCACTTTTTAGTGAGCCAACTCTCCATTTCCCACCACAGCATTGGTCTTTGACAAATTCGATTTTAACCCATGCAGTGTTTAGTACGTAAATATACAGTGTTGTCACTTTTACCCAAACATGTCTTACAATACCTCATATATTGGTTGTTTTTGTCATTAAAACAGTCTGTAAATTGTTGTGATTTGTAAAGTAAGTCAACATTTGGATGTAATGTATTAAATTTTGAAGCACTATCGATTATTTGTGGGTGGAAACATTCACGAAATGTGACAAGAAGACACCAGAAACAAACAAAAAGAAACAAAAACACATCGATTAAAAAAAAAAAAAAAAAAAAAAAAAAGACAGTGGTTCTTCTGTCCAACCGGTCATTCCCCACTTGGCAACTCCCCCATTCCCCACCAGTCGGGAATTCCCCACCAGTCGGGAATTCCCCACTGCATTAAACAGATTCATCTGACTTCGTATCGAACACGCACGAAGGCACACAATCTGCGTTGGTTCTATTCCATTCTCACGCTAACACATCTTTCACTTTTTTGCATTTGAAATATACATATTTTCTATAGAATGGTTAAGTAAGGTCAGATTAGGTTAAGTTAGAGCAAGTTGGGAGCTATTTGACAACGAAAGTTTCATGTTAAATACACGTGTTTGCTTGATTCTGGAATTTTACCTCCGAGTTTTATTCCTTCCCGACGCTTTGCTTGTGCAGGGGGTCAACTTTTCTGAGATACAATGACAATCACAAATTACAGTACAAAAGACGTATATGCACAAAATCTTAGTATATATATATATATATATATATATATATATGTATACATATATACAGTACATATATATATATATATATATATACATATATATATATATATATATGTATACATATATACAGTACATATATATATATATATATATATATACATATATATCAATATAAATACATATATTGAGACATTCTGACAGGTTGCCGTAAGCGTAGTAGGAAACATAGGAGTCTTAGTCTTGAATTTATTCCTGACTAGTTTCGCAGGTGTGCTTTTTCAAAGGCTAAAACTCTTGTATTTCCTACTCCGCTTACGTCAAATACGTACACATATGTATATATATACACACACACACATATATATATATATATATATATATATATATATACATTACATATATATATATATGTATATATATGTGTGTGTGTGTGTGTGTGTGCGTGTGTGCGTATACACGTATGTATGTATATAATATATATATATATATATATATATATATATATATATATATACATATATATGGGGTATTGGCTGCTTGTTATTGTGGCAAAGTAGCATGCAGTTGATACTTTAAGGTCTATATGGGGCGCCCCTACGGACCAGAGCCAAACATCATTTTGTCTATGATAGAGGAAAGCTCTTCATAGAAAAATGATGACACTTTTATACTACGACTGTCCCTCCGTTATGCTGTCCCCCAACCCTTACTGCTATCCTGTACCATTTCTCTGAGTATTCATTTTCTGCTGTGGGGGAATTCCCTGTGGTGGGGGAAAAGAATACTGCCACTAAGTATTTCCACTTGGATCGTAGGAGGCGAGGAGAAAGGGACAGGGAGTGGGACTAGGCATCCTTCTCCTTGTAGCCCCACAGGGGACATCCCTAAACGAAAAAGTAAAGGCATAAGAGAGTCTGGGAGTTTTCGGACCAGCACCCTAATGTTTGGGTCTTTTAATGTACGTGGATGTGGTACGGATGAGAGTAAAAGGGAAGAGATAGGTAGTATGTTAATGAGAAGAAACATGGATGTGTTGGCTTTGAGTGAATCCAAGTTGAAAGGGAAGGGTGAGTGCTAGTTTGGGAGTGTAAGTGGGAGGTTATCAAGAGTGAAGAGAGGGCGAGGGAGGGAAGGGGGTGAAACTGGGAAAGGAGATGTGGGTCTTTGTAAGTGCATATGGGCCTGGCAGTGAGAAGAGTGTGGAAGAAAGGGAGGCCTTTTGGATAGATTTAAATGAGTGCATAGAGGATTTAGGGAGAAATGTCAATGTAATAGTACTGGGAGACCTTAATGCTAGGGTAGGAAAGGAGCCAATTGATGGAGTGGTTGGGAAATGTGGAGTTCCAGGAAAGAATCGTAGTGGAGAGTTGATGGTGGAAATGTGTCTAGAAAGACGATAGCAAATACAGTGTTTCGGAAGAAAGTCAAGCATAAGTACACATGGGTGAGGGAGGGTGGTAGATAGAGCGTTGATGGATTATGTAGTGGTAAATAGGACTATGATAGGAAGAGTTAAGGATGTACATGTGCTAAGGGGAGAGGGTGGGGGAATATCAGATCATTTTTTGGTGGAAGGTAAGTTGAGAGTGGAGGATAGATGGAGAAAGAGGAAAGGGAAAAAAGGTAGGGAGGTGCTTAGAGTGAACTCTTTAAATGAAAAGGAAAAGGAGAAGGAGTACAAGAAGAAGCTGAAGGAGGAGTGGGAGGGAGTGAAGGATAGAGTAGAGCTAGGTGTGGAGGAGGAATGGGGATGGTTCAAGGAGGGAGTCACAAAGTGTGCAAGGATGGTGTGTGGAACAAGATGGACAGGAGGAAATAGAAGGAAGGGTAGTGAATGGTGGGATGAGGAAACAAAGAAGGTTGTAGAAGAGAAGAAGCAATCTTTCACAGATTGGTTACAAAATAGGATTAGGGAGTCATATGAGAGGTACAAAGAAAAGAAAAGAAAACTAAAGCAAAAGGTAAAGGAGGCAAAGAGGAGAGCAGATGTGAAGTGGGGTAAGAGTATGACAGAAAATTTTGAAAGTAATAAAAAGATGTTTTGGAAAGAAATTAAGAGAGGAAGAGGAGGCGAATCAAGTACAGAAGAAAAGGTAAAAGGTGCAGATGGAGAGATGATATTGGAAGAGAAGGCAGTAAGGGGAAAATGGGCAGAATATTTTAGGGAGTTGCTAAATGTGAAGGAGGATAGGGAGGGAAAGATAGTTGCAGTGGGAAATGCTAAGAAAATGACCGTGAAGAGTGAGGAAAATGGAGGAGAAATAAGTAAGGATGAAGTGAAGGCAGTTGTTAAGATGATGAGAGCAGGTAAGGCACCTGGTCTGGATGGATACCATACAGATTGTCTGAAAAAAAGTAGGTACAGTGATAATGGACTGGTAAGTGAGGTTATTTAATGCTTGCTGGAGAGAGGGTAGAGTGCCGGAGGACTGGAGGAATGACTGTATGGTTCCACTTTACAAGGAAAAGGAGGACAAGTGTGAGTGCAGTAGTTTCAGAGGAATTAGCTTGTTGAGTGTAGTTCGGAAGGCTTGTGGGAGAGTCTTGATTGAGGGGAACAGGAGAGGAACAGAGGGAATTGGTGAGAAACAGTGTGGGTTTAGGAAAGGCAGAGGTTGCGTAGATCAGATCTTTGTGGTAAGACAGATATGTGAGAAAGCTATAGGAAAGGGGAAGGATGTTTTTTGGGCTTTTATAGATCTGGAGAAGGCTTACGATAGGGTAGACAGGAAGGCACTGTGGGAGGTTATGCAGATATATGGGATAGGAGGAAAGCTTCTAGGAGCTGTCAAGAGTTTCTATGAGAGTAGTAGAGCTTGTGTCAGGATTAGAAATGGAGAGAGTGAGTGGTTCGAGGTAAAGGTGGGACTTCGTCAAGGATGCGTTATGTCACCCTGGCTGTTCAACTTATACATGGATGGGGTAGTGCGAGAGGTAAATGCAAGGGTAGTGGGTCAGGGATTGGAGATGGTTAAAGAAAATGGAGAAAAGTGGGAGGTGAGCCAGCTGTTGTTTGCTGATGACACTGTACTTGTGGCAGGATCGGAGGAGGGATTGAGGAAGTTGGTGACAGAGTTTGGGAGAGTATGTGATAGAAGAAAGCTAAAGATAAATGTGGGTAAAAGTAAGGTGATGAGATGTACAAGGGGTGAAAGTGGCAGTAGACTGGAAGTGAGCATTAAGGGAGAGCAACTGGAGGAAGTGGATAGTTTTAGATATTTGGGTGCACATGTGGCAGGAAAGGGTGGAGTGGAGGTGGAGGTAGAATGTAGATTGAGAGAAGCGAGTAAATGCCTTGGTGGATTAAAGTGTAATGAGGAATAGACATTTGGGAATGGATACTAAGAGGAGATTGTATGAAGGAGTGATTTTGCCAACAGCACTGTATAGGGCAGAAACGTGGAACATAAGAGAAGAAGAGAGAAGGGGTTTGAATGTGTTTGAGATGAGGTGTCTGAGAAGTATGATGGGGGTTACTAGGCTCGATAGAGTGAGAAATGAGGAGGTGAGGAGAAGAACGGGGGTGGAAAGGGAGTTGGGAGATAGGGTTGATGAAAGAGTATTAGGATGGTTTGGACACATGGAAAGAATGAGTGAAGAAAGGTATGGAAGGCAGATGTGGAGGGAATGAACATGAGGGGACGTCCTATGATGAGGTGGATGGATGGGATATAGGGGGCTTTGGGGAAGAGGGGAATGTCTGTTGAGGAAGGACGGGAGAGGACAGAAGACAGGGGTGAATGGAGAATGGTTGTATATGGATGATGTTGTGATGCATGAGGTGGAATAGGTGGGGGGATGGGGGGTGAGGTAGTATGTGTGAGAAAAATTTGACGCAGCCCAAAGGGATTTCTCCCCGTCTTCTCCTTTTAGCATGAGGGGACGGAGAGGGGGGGGGTCGCTGATTTAATGAAGCGGCCTTGCTGTGGATGTGCTGTGTCTTGCGACACTGCTTCTGACCCAGGGCAGTGGACAAGGTGCAGGGATGACCCGTCATCCAGGAGGTGCTAAGATAAGAGGGAGGGTGGAGGGATGTGGAGTGTATTCAGGGATGGAATGGGTGGGAATGATTTTATGCCTCCCCCTTTCTGGCTACCTCCCTTGTAAGGGGAAAACGCCTTGGTATATGTATGTATGCATGTATTCAGTGTTGTACAAATACTTTCCCGCGTTCGTATACTTAACAATGTACTGTCATAGTGGAGATGGGTTGAACGCAAACTTTCGTGTATGTGTATGAACTCGAGCATACAGATATATAAGAAAGCTTGCGCTGAACTTATATCTCTTTTGATGGTGTATTGGTCTAAGTCACTCGGCACTGGTAACGTTCTCGCCGCATAGGTTCGAGTCCTCGGGCGTACCACGTTACAATTTCTGCATGCGCCTATATGGCTTAGAATTAAAGTGTATTGTGGTTGATAAAAATGTATCTCTAATCACTGGGACCCATTCAGTGTTGTACAAATACTTTCCCGCGTTCGTATACTTAACAATGTACTGTCATAGTGGAGGTGGGTTGAACGCAAACTTTCGTGTATGTGTATGAACTCGAGCATACAGATATATAAGAAAGCTTGCGCTGAACTTATATCTCTCTTGATGGTGTATTGGTCTAAGTCACTCGGCACTGGTAACGTTCTCGCCGCATAGATTCGAGTCCTCGGGCGTACCACGTTACAATTAAAGTGCATTGCGGTTGATAAAAATGTATCTCTAATCACTGGGACCCATTCAGTGTTGTACAAATATATATATATGTGTGTGTATTATATATATATATATATATATATATATATATATATATATATATGTATATATAATATATATGGAGGTGAGGTGGCAAAATGGAACGTTAAGGCGTATGGAGCTTTATTCAGAACCAGACGTTTCGACCTCTTGGGCATTCTTCAGTGGACTAAGACAGTGGACAGTCCACTGAGGAAGGCCCAAGAGGTCGAAACATATGGTTCTGAATAAAGCTCCAAACTCCAGCCTTAACGTTTCATTTTACCACCTCACCTCCATATTTGTCTGTCTTTACACACACACACACACACACACACACAAGAAACTCAAAAAGGGTAACTACAGAAGATATCTGAAAAAGAACAGCTTCCCACATAGAATGATAGATGTATGGAATAAATTGGATGAAGAAATAGTGTGTGTAAACATGATACAACAATTTAAGAACAAATTTGATTTTGCGAGATACAAAAACGGGTCATCACGAGCATAGCTCCCCTTCCCGTATAATACAACTAGGTAAATACGCACTCTCTCTCTCTCTCTCTCTCACACACACACACACACACATATATATATATATATATATATATATATATATATATATGCAATAACAACACTAGGAAAGTGTGTTTTATAAACGCAAGGTAACCACTTAAGAAAATAAACAAACGGATCAGAGCGCTTTCGTATATTACATCTTCAGTGTAAATTACAAAGAAAGAGGGTACAGCAAACATAATATAGTAGGACAATAGTATAAGGAACTCACTAGGAAAGGTTGTGGACGAATTGTCCGGGCGTGGGTCACACGTCCAGCATTCTTACATTTTGTAATTATTGGCTATTTCTTTGCAAATATAATGATCAATTTTGTACAATCCTAAGTTAAGGTTAAAGTTGTTATCATTTGTGATTTTAATCAGGCAACTTTCAATTAAATTCCTTTCGACAAAATTATTGTTGAAAGTAATCACTCTAGCGTTTTCCCAGTTGATAGGGTGATTAAAAGTGCTATGTTTAAACATTTAAGCACTTTTGATCACCCTATCAACTGGGAAAACGCTTGAGTGATTACTTTCAACAATAATATTGTCGAAAGGAATTATATATAAATTATATATAATTATATAATAATATATATATAATTATATATACATTTGGTGAAGCGTGGCAGTAGATTCTCTCTGATGCACATTCTGTTAAAAACGACAGCAAAAGAATTGTTAATTAACTTTTTCCGTGAGCTCTCAAGCTTGCGAAAAGTAGATTTCTGATAGGGGGAAAGGGAGTAAATCAAATTTCCAAAACTCATAGGAAACAAAAGTTATAATGAACACAAAAAATACAGCACACAGTAAACTAAATATAAGAAAAGACAAAGAATACAGCAAAAAACAAAATACAAGCAGAACAAATTTCAAAACGTTTCGCAGATCTTTCTGCATCCTCAGTTGATGTGAATAAGAATGAAAAAGGGAGCATATTTAAATGAAGAGAAAAGCACGGGGAGAAGACACCGTTTCTACACGGTGTCTTCTCCCCGTGCTTTTCTGGCATGTTATTTTGAATTGATCTGCTTCATTCGTTACGAAACCTATATGTTTTTTGCGATGACGACAATACTTATCGCAAAAAACATATAGGTTTCGTAACGAATGAAGCAGATAAATTCAAAAAACATGCCAGAAAAATTCTTAATAAAACTGAAAAAGGAAAGAAATTAATGGGACTTCTGGAGGAATACCCCAATCCTCCCAGAATGCGCGGTATTCCAAAAATTCACAAACCCAACGTTCCAATGCGACCCATAACTTCAGGGGTTGGCAGTGCACCCCACAGACTAGCGAAATGTCTAGCCAAACCGCTATCACAGGCAATGGGATCAATCAGCAATACACATTTGAAAAATTCTAACGATCTTTTGACAAGACTAAAAGATTTAGATTTCACGGGGAAAAAGTTAGTAAGCTATGAT
>NC_134782.1:36274469-36279469 GCF_046742065.1 Oratosquilla oratoria
CTGTTATTTATCTAAATCTTCTTGAATATCTAATTGGTTTAAGTAATCATTTGCCATTCCGCACAGTTTTGTATCATCAGCAAATTTGGAAACAGTAGATTTTAGTCTGTGGTCTATATCATTCATAAATATTATGAATAGAAGTGGCCCAAGAACGGAACCCTGAGGAACTCCACTCGTAACATTTTTCCATCAAGAATTTTTTTCCATTTAAAACAACTCTCTGTAGTCTTTCGTGGGGAACGGTATCAAAAGCTTTTGCAAAGTCGAGATATATTAAATCTATATTGTTTCTTTTGTGATAAATCATGATAACTTTGTTGTAGAATTCGAGTAAATTAGTCACGCAAGAACGTTTCCGTCTGAAACCATCCTGGCTATCATTTATCAAACAGTTACTTATGTATATGTATATGTACATGTATATGCACACACACACACATACACACACACACACACAAAGACATGTACACACACACATACACACGGCTCGGTGGCGGATTGGTAAAGCACTGGCCTCACAAGCCAGAGAACCGGGGTTCGATTCCCCGGCCGGGCGGAGATAAGTTGGGTTTGTCTCCTTTCACGTGTAACCCCTGTTCACCTAGCAGTGAGTAGGTACGGGACGTTAGTCAAGGAGTTGTGACCTTGCTGTCCCGGTGTGTGGTGTGTGAGTGGTCTCAGACCTACCCAGAGATCAGCAAATAATGAGCTCTGAGCTCACTGCCGTAGGGTGGTGTCTGGCTGTCTCGACAGAGACTGCAGCAGATCCGAGGTGAATACACACACATGTACAAACACACACACACACACACACACAACACACACACACACGACTCGACCACTATGGAGGTCCGGGTTCGGATCCCGCCCAGGGATGAAATAATTTCATTATCGCTGTGCTGCGGGTTGTTACTCCAACTCTCGTGGGTGGGGAATTTGGGGTATGTGTGCGTGTAAGGTCACAGTATTATCCATAGATCGGTCATACGAGCTCTGAGCTCTCACTCGGGAGGGTAGTGGCTGCAGCCCACAACAAGTTTCAACAAGATTATTGTTGAAACTTGTTCTAGGTAAGCAGCTTCTCACTGAGTCAGTTGCTGCTTTGGAATCAACCAGGAAGGATGTCTTCTGGTCCTGGCAGAGTGGTTCCTTCAGGCAGAAAAATTATCCTCTCTGGAATTATTTTGAAAAACTACCAACAACTTCTGGCAAAGGGTACCGAGCTAAATGCAAAGACTGCAGGGCATTATCAAGATTGAAATCTCACAGAGATAAATGCCAAGGTCAGCCACAGCATACAGAAGAAATTGATGACCCAGGTAAATAATTTTACTTATATTGTGTGCATTTCTCCCTTTTCATACGCAACTATATAAATTTGGTGAACAATGGAGAGCATGTGCAATAAAAATGTGAAGGCCTAAAGAGATGATACTTCAACTTCATTACTTCTAAATTTGGGTAATGACTATATCACTATAATATACTGTATCCACTCAACTCTGGGGCCTAGATGATTGTTATTCATTTCATTCAACATTGTGTAATATATTTCATAGGTTCCATTGGAATTCAGCCCACATGGGATTCAGCCCAAAGGGATTTAGCCTAACCTAACCCAACTAACCCATTATTTTTAGTGAATTTAAAAGTGGACTGAATTCCAAGCCCACCTATTTCATATCCTGTTAATTATTTCCAAATAATTTAGTGGCTTGTGTGAATATGATCATTATCTAAAAAAATAACTACTGTACTCAAAAGTAGCCTAAATCACACTGTATTCATTCATTTATTTATTCATTTATAAATTATGCAATATGCTAAAATTTTCTGTTTCCATTTCAGGATCTGTATCAACAGCTTCAATCCCTTCATCATCGGCTCCACTTGAATTATCTGCATACCTGACTCCACCATTAAAAAGGTCACTATCAGACTCCTCCCCAGGCGCCACTTCTACTAAATCATTTTCATCTAAAAGAATGTCATCAACATCTCTGGACAGATTTATCATAAAAAAACCTCACCCTCTCAAAAGGATAATCTCGACAAAGAAGTTGCAAGAATTGTATTTGCTATAAATTCACCATTTCGTCTTGTTCAGCATCCTCGGTTTCTCAAGATGGTTCAGAACCTGAGGCCAGGTTATATGTCTCCATCCAGAAAAGATATTGCTGATAAGTACTTGGATCTTGTGTATGAAAAGGAACATAAAAAGTGTGCAGATGACCTGAATAATGAAACTGTATGTCTTTCAATTGATGGGTGGTCTAACATCCATATTGAGCCCCATAATATGTGTCACTCTAACAACATCTACTGGTCAGATTTATTTAGGTGACACAATAGACACATCAGGGAAATCTCACACTGCTGAATATCTTCTACAACTTGTACAAAGTTCGTTCAAGAAGGCTGAACAAGATTTTGGTTGTCACATTGGAATTGTGACAGACAATGCAGCAAATGTCACCAAGATGAGAAAAGTCTTGGAGGAATCGAGTGAGCATACCGTCCTCACGGATGTGCAGCACACCTACTAAATCTACTGGCTCATGACCTTGAGATTGATAATGTAAAACAACACGTGGTCCATGCAGTTAACTATTTTAGAAATAAGCATTATGCTGCTTCAAAGTATCGGCAGGAAGGTAGTCAGTGTCTAGTCATGCCCCAGGACACAAGGTGGAACACAATGTCAGACTGTCTCAAGGCCTATATAAATAACTGGCCAATTCTAATGAAGATCTGTGAAGTCAACAGGGAAGCTATTGATAGTGAAGTAAGAAACAAAGTATCAAATTTAGGCCTAAAACGTTCGGCTGAAGAATTACTGGATCGATTGCAGCCAATAGCAAAGGCTCTAGATGAGGTACAGAGTGACAAGTGCACTATTGCTCAAGCGGTAGATGTTTGGAAGAAATTACTTGGCCATTTCACAAACAATAAACAAGCTGAAAAACTGGTGAAAAAAGGTATGAATAGTTTATCACCAAAGCTCACATACTTGCCAACATGCTTCATCCAGCACTTTAAGGAAAAATTATCAGTGCAGAAGAGGTGAATATTACTATGGAGTATGCCAATGAGAAATATACAACACTTGTTCCTGTCATTATGAAGTTTCAGGCAAAATCACCTCCTTTACAGGAGTTCAAGTTTACTGAGTCTGTGACCAAGACCCTGACAGCTATTGAAAGGTGGGATTCACATACAGCCATGTTAGACAGTGATATTTTGTTATCAGTGCGTCTACTACTAACTGCAGTAGCCTCATCATCAGGAGTTGAAAGAGTTTTCTCCTCCTATGGACTTGTACACACAAAATTAAGGAACTGCCTCGGTAATGAGAAGGCAGCCAAATTGGTCTTCCTTTTCAAGACAATGAACTCAAATGTAAATAATGATTAATGTAAATAACTGTCCACTAACCTCATACAATAATACATGTTAAGTCAGGCCAAAATTGGCATTACGAAACATAACAGTGCCTTAGAAATAGTTTCTTATTTCACTATAAAAGTTTATATTAACTTATACTGCATTGAATAAGTCAATAGTTGATATATTTGTCCTATATACAATGTTAGGTTTCTAGTTTTGATATATTTGTCCAATATAAAATGTTAGGTTACAAAGAAAGCAATGGCCTCCGCTAGCGGAGCCAAGAATCCGGGTGCGCACGTCCTGTTCAATAGTAGTCCTTGGTATATATGTATATATGTATATATATATATATATATATATATACATATATATATATATATATATATACATATATATATATATACATATATACATACATACATATACATATATATATATATATATATATATATATATATATATATACTGTATATATACTTTTTTCTTTCTTTTTCTGGGGAGCCACATGGAATAAGTAAGGTATTGACAAGCAACAGTAACATTTCAAGGGGCCATACCGATTTACCAGCTGGGCGTCAAGTCACCGTATCAAAATCCTCAGATTACATTATATGTGCGACCATCAGCAAGTCATATACATTCCAAAGTGAATGCGAACAGTGGAGTTCATAAAATTACAAATAAGAAAGGGCGAATAGCCAGTAACGGTTGTGAACTTCTGCTGAATATGTATACACTCTTAAATATATATATATACATATATATATATATATATGTATGTATGTGTGTGTGTGTGTGTGTGTGTGTGTGTGTGTGTGTGTGTGTGTGTGTGTGTGTGTGTGTGTGTGACTCACCCTGGTTCACCCTGGTCTTTGGATCACGTGTTGGACTCACGTGATCGACAGCTATTTCCCTCCCGGAAGAGAGCTCAAAGCTCGTATGACCACGAGAGTTGGAGTAACTATTACTAAGTTTATTCCATTCGTCGACTACCATATAAGTAAACAAATTCTTGCCTAATTCCTTTTTAAATCTAAATTTGTCCAGTTTATAAACATTACTGCGAGTCCTGCCCTGTTGTTTTAATATGAGGACCTTGTTTGCATCACCCTTGTTAAAGTCTTTGATCCACTTGAACACCTCTATTAGATCACCCCGCACCATAATGGTGGAAACGTAGAAAACACCGGACTCTGAAGTAGGCTGGCACAGGCACAGGTTGTCACGTCCCTCCGGTGGGCACGGCTACTCGTATGTTTAGACCATGTGATTCCTGTATCCCATTGTATCCCCGGAGGACGAGTCCCGGACAAGACTCGAAACGTCGGGAATAAATTACCTACTTGTAAGTCCGGTGTTTTCTACGTTTCCATCATATGTATATAATATATATATATATATATATATATATATATATATATATATATTCATTTTAACAACCACGATGCATTTTAATTCTATGCCATCAACATCGGGAGACCCAAAGGAGGCCGACAAGCAGAAATTGAAATCCGGTACGGCCAAGGACTCGAACCAGGCAATCACATGACAAGTGCCGTAGTAACTTACCAACTACGTTATGAAGAGAGATATAAGTTGAGCGCAAC
>NC_134782.1:36281969-36286969 GCF_046742065.1 Oratosquilla oratoria
TTCTCGCCGCTTGCTTACGAGGCGTGTCTGGTAAACAGGTTGATGAGGTTTCAAGTGAACACAATTTTGGGTGGCGGCCATCTTGATTTTTTTTTTTTTTTTATAGATATCAACAAACATCTCTTGGGAGCATTCTCTTTAAATACAGAACAGTATTTACTAATGTTTTAGTGTAATTTGATATATGTTTTTTTATCAATTGTAAATGAAATTGAACCATTATTTCAATGATCTTATCAATCTCTAAACACTGTCCACGTGTCATCATGTACCTTCCCCACATACGCTGACCAAGCGAAGGTCGAGGGCGTTTCGAATCCTGCCACCGGCGAAGTTAAACTAAGGGCAAGGTTCAATAAATTCCACGATACAAAGTCCTCTGTAAGGAGCACCGCCCTAGCCTCCCGATAGGAGGAAGTTTGTGAAGTTAGGCCATATCATCATTACGTCTGTCGATGAGTGGCCATTTTGTCTGGGTTTTCTGTCAATTTCAAATCGGCGTCCATATGCCAGCCATCTCTCTTTTGATTTAACTATTTATGGCTCATTCATCATAAAAGAAGATCTGGTGATAGAACCAGGAATTCCCTTACACTAAACACAGTCATTCGCATTTCCTATCGTCTTTTAGAACGAGTGACTTAAAAATCACGATTTCCTTCCTGTTTCGTCTTAAGGTACTCCCCATCATCCTTGGAGAGAACTGAGCAAAACCTATCAATCACCTAATCGCTACTTTGCGAAACTTATTGATGATGCACTGTCGTAGCAGTTCCAGTTTGTTACACAATATTTAAAAAAAAAAAATACTGAATAGTTCCCTTAACTCTTTGGGAAAACTGAGTGACACCTTCATAAGTATGTTGCAAGTCTGCGCAACTGGCAATTAGCAAACCTATACGACTTCACATCCGCTAATTCAGGAGTGCGTCAGAGGTGGAACCTCCCTTGGCACCAGCATGGATTGGGCTTTGGACGGAGTATCCATTAGGACCACTAAGCTCACTGGCATTGTTTTTGCCAATGATGATTACTTCTTACGGAGTCGTTCGACGTTCTGGATGAACCTCTCATGTTATGAAATTTGGAGGTGGCGTGTCCGGCTTCTCCCCTAAGGTGTGGGGCAAGGATACGTTCTCTTCCCGGCACATTTCAACACCTGCATGGAGTGGGTATTGGACAGAGTCGTCGATCAGTGTCACTGCATAACGTCCATTGGCAACACTAAAGACAGTTACTGTCTTTGCTCTGATGATGCTCTTCTTTCGTTGGAGGTCTTGATGACCGCCCTCGAGTCATTGCTGTGAAGTGTGGGGGAGGAGTATCCGGCTTCTTTCTTGTTTAATTCTGGAGTGAGGTAGGAGCCTGTCTTCTCTTCGACACTTTGCAACACATGTATGGACTGAAAGCTAGACAAAGCTTTCTATCAATATCACTGTGGAGTATTCATTGACAACACTAAGATCACCGACTTTGTCTTTACCGATTATGCTGTTATTCTTCTGGAGTCGGTGGAAGTTCTGGTTGCAGCCCTCGAGTCACTGCTAGGATTCCAGTCATTTGGAGTCTTGGTGGATAATAAATTTCTATCTGTCCATGTATGTGGCGAGGACATTGAGGTCTTGGCGTGATTCACATAAATTAGTAGTTTAATGCACAACGACAGTGGTCATGTCAGGACTCTGAAGAATTGTTATGGCCTATGGTGTTATCGACTCGCTCAACCAAAGTATATGGTCTTGTCGATATACATAAAGGAGGAGTAGTCTTGTGTGCGCCCTGCTTTGTTCGGCAGTGAAACATGGGGATTGATTGGTGAATTGAAGAGGTGTTTCGATGTCTTTGAAACCAAGACTCTTCGGAGAATTATGGAGTATTTCTGGTTTGACCGTGCATCAAACCAGCGACTACTTTGCGAGACTTAGTCAAAGACTCTTACTAGCATATTTCGTGGACGTTATCTCTGGCTTTGTGGTCACGTGATATGCTTCCTCAATGTTGTTTTCACACACAGGGTTCTGCTGAGAGCTGCACGGGGGCTTGCTCCAGGAAACTATGGTGTGTGAGTGAAGCAACACTCCCTCCCGAAGTATGCAATCCATTGTTGATAAGCATAATGCGAGAATTTTATCACGTGTTACCCTGAATATCTCTGCAAACCAGCCGCCCTTCGACTGTGAGTAGAGGTTCTCAGTGTTTTGTAGGTGCGGTGTTGTTTCTATGCCACCAGCTAAAAATGGGACCAGAGGAGCCCTCCTCCCCACCCCCCACGTTGTCAGCTTTCCTCATTAAACAAAGACCAAATGGTGCAAGTTGATATAGAGTGATATTGGAAGCCAGTCAGTAGACAATATAACAAAGAACCAAATAGCCCAAGTTGATACAGAGTGATCTTGATATTTATTTAAAAAAAATGGTGTAAGTTGATAGGGAGGGATCTTGGGGTTCAGTCCAGAGACTAAGCACCGGTCCAAGAGCTTCGCCTGATTCTCATGACCGTGATGAACCTCCACAGGCGACGTTACGCGACGTCCCCACGAACTAAGTTCGAAAATCAAGGACCCAGCGGCGACGGCGCCGTGAACGTGAGGCGAGTCGGAAAGGGCTGCCTTCAGGGTGTTCGTCATTGAGGGGTCATAGTGACTCCTCCTCATCCTCCTCCTCTTCTTCTTCCTCCTCCTCCTCCTCCTCCTCCTCCTCCTCCTCTTCCTCCCATATAACAACTCGAGTTTACGTAAGAACCGAATCCGGTTCTAACTGGTTGGTGTAAAATGTCTTGGTTCTTCAGAAATTATATCGCTGGGTGAGATGGTGGCACAAGAGTCACACAGGTCTGCGACGGGGTCCAAAGAGGACCTTCTTCGCACACGTCGTCGTCCAGATCGCCTCTTCTGATTTGGCTTCACCACCGTAAGTCGTCTTCAGAACACAGTGGAAGATTATTATTATTATTATTATTATTATTATTTTTTTTTTTTTTTTTTTTTTTTTTTTTTTTTTTAAGGAATCAAATCGAGTACACATGGTTGTAGTTCTTCGAGTATTATTATATTGCTTATGAAGTCAACCACCAAAGTTTACATCGTGAATTAAATTCTCAGCAAACCTTCAGTTTATATGAAAAAATCTAAACAGACGCTACTGAACCACTAGCTGAAACAGAGCGGATGTTGGGTGTTCTCGTGTGTGTGTGTGTGTGTGTGTGTGTGTGTGTGTGTGTGTGTGTGTGTGTGTGTGTGTGTGTGTGTGTGTGTGTGTGTGTGTGTGTGTGTGTGTGTGTGTGTGTGTGTGTGTGTGTGTGTGTGTGTGTGTGTGTGTGTGTGTGTGTGTGTGCGTGTGCAAGCGCGCGCGCATACGACCATACGGGACCTAATACTTGAAGTGTTCCGTAATTCCTATATAGATCTGTGTTATCTACACGATCATTTTATATGATAACGGGTGGCCATTTCGTGGTTATCTTCGCTCTTTGTCTCACGCGCCTAACCCCCGCAGTAGCTGAGGAGGGGATTAGGGATGTGGGTGGAGTGCCACGGGCATTAATTAAATCATCTGTCGGCACCCAAAAAACCAAAACAAAGTGACCAACCGCTCTGGATGGCCTTACACCAGCGCCCTCCCCCTCCCTGCCCTACCCAAGGAAAGAGTGAGGAGGGTACAAAGGGGGCGTGAAATCATCTGCTCAAAAATCATTCCAAGAACAAGTATCTTCCATAACACATATGCAAAATATAGTTCTATCAGTCACCCCAACCCGTTTTCTATTAGGATATAAATAGAAAAGATGCAAATAGAAAATGTATATAATTTCATATAAAAGCAAAAATTGGGGGGGGGGGTTCTGTTGGAAGCACAAAGGGGACGTCATAACTATAGGACAGTTTGGAAATCACTGCGTTAGTTGAAGAGGACTTTATACTTGTGGTGTGTCCTTGTAGGAGCCACAGAAACGAAGGAAATAGCCTGAGAGGTGGAGGGGTCATTGGGATTGTGGCACCCGTTATGAAAGAGAGTTGATATCTGTTATCAGTCACTGGGTGCCATGAGATATGAAGAGTTTCTAATCTGATTTATGTTAATGGGCAATTTGGACGAACTTTCTTCATGATTACTTTAGCCGCTACAAACTAATTTTGCTCACTTCAAAGAGAAGCCACTAGAAGTTAAATGATTCAGCATTTAAAAGATATCTATCTTGAACCGGTTTGCACAACTTTCTTATCTATCTATTTGCAGTTTGTACAAAATATCACCTAAAACTTTCTTCACCACCTAACTAGACTTGTCACTACAAACCAATGTTATTCAATTAAAAGGAAACCCCTAGAAGTGAAATGATTCAAACAAAAAAACTAAAATCTATCTAGAACCGGTTGGCACATCTCTCTACTGTGGTTGACTGACGCCTCAAAAGCGGTAAAGGAGAGCTATAGTCAATGTTCTGTACAATGGCTTAACTAATCGGGCAGTTCCCCATAAGTGAATAATTGCAATGGATGAATGAGTAAATAATTTAATAAATGAATGAATAAATAAGTGAATAAACAAATATATAAATAGATAAACAAATAAGTTGAAAGATGAATAGATAAATGAATACTAAAATTATACATCTGAAAAAAAGGTTAGAGAAACACATGAATCAAATATGACGTAGTGCATTTTTTTCTTCTTCTTCTTCTTCTTTCTTTTAATGTGTTCTCGTCTTGCCCCTTCCCTACCAGGTGTCACTCTCGCTGCCCAAACTCAACCAGTCCAGTCCATTCCATTCGTTTCTATGACACTCCCTCAGAAGCGTAGGAGCTACATTCCGCTAGGCCATTTGCTCAATATTATTATTATTATTATTATTATTATTATTATTATTATTATTATTATTATTATTATTATTATTATTATTATCTTTATTATTCTTATTATTATTATTATTATTACTATTATTATTATTATCTTTATTATTCTTATTCTTATTATTATTATTACTATTATTATTATTATTA
>NC_134782.1:36289469-36294469 GCF_046742065.1 Oratosquilla oratoria
GTCTACTTGCCGCACGTGTGTCTTGAATAAGAGACAAGATAAAGACTCCCAACAGATCAAGGCTCTGAAGGAGCTGTGTGACTCACTGAAGGCGAAATATGTGGCCCTTGTTGAGTTCGTGACCGAGAACGTGGGGACAGTCCCACAATTGCTGGCACCAATGCACTCGCTTGAAAATGCGGCCCTCGAAAATGACATTCTTGCTTCACAGGATAGTCCCCAACCTGCACCGCAGGAAGTCTCCCCACCCGCTACACAGGACGGGGGATGGCAATTGGTCAAGAAAGGTGCCAACCCCCCCCCCCCCGAAAGGCGCACGCATCGTCAGGACCCACCACCTCTAACAGATTTAAAGTTTTGGATCTAGCCAAGGAGGACGAGTTTGAAACTCGTTTAGTCGGGGACTCCATGGTCAGGCACCAATCCGAAGAGTTCTGTGGTCGTTCTTCAAACGGCCGCAGGTGTTATATGTATAGAGGTGCCGGACTCGATGACATTGCCGAGTCCTGTGACGATGTCACAAAAGACGCGGACTCGAACACGGTTTTCATAAAACACGCCGGTGCGAATGACGTCTAGTCAACGCGATCAGAGGAACTCATCGAAAAGTACCGGAGAACAATCAGGATATAAAAAGAAAAGGTTCCTGGGAAAAGGTTGTAATTTCAGGGATCCTTCCCAGACTCAAGAGAAGGGATAAATTTCATCAACATCGACAAATTCTACATCGCATTCAGTACGAACAACAGAGTAAAATTCCTCCGTGAAAAGGAAAAAATGCACTTCGTCAATTTCTGGGACAACTTCTACTTTGATAAAACTCTGTTTGAGGAAGACGGTCTCCACTTGAATGCGGCCGGAGCAGTAAGGTTAAGTAGGCTGCTCAACAACAGCCTGGCCGACATCTGAATAAAAAACTCCCCAGCGGAGCCCCCATCAACACCTCCGTAATAGAGCAAAAAATAAAAGTGACAGATAACCTCTGTTACGTTAGTGCTTGCAGCGTACGAAACAAATTCGAAGATCTAGAAATCCTCGGAACGACAGGTAACTACCACGTGATAGGAGTAACAGAAACATGGTTGGACACATCAAGTCGAGATTTTATTGCGGAATACTGTTTACCGGGCTACTCAATTTTCAGTTGCGAAAGAGAAAATAGAATAGGCGGTGGAGTAATCTTATATGTCCATAAGTCCCTCCAACCATCACTGTTAAAAACAGAGGCAATAACAAATGTTGATATATTGTTTGTTGAAATTAAAAACAATTGCAGTAAATCTAATGTAATGTAATGTTTATAGACCACCGGGCCAGCTGCTGGAAAATGATGAAAAATCATTCGATTTAATATCAGAAACTAACTAACGCTGCGAGACAGTAATCATGGGAGACTTTAACATACCGGTTAAGAGATGGGGCGAGGATTTGAATTCGTATACAGGCCGAGACTTGTATAGTAACTTACTGGAAAGTGACTTCCACCAATGCGTAAACAACACTATCCGAGAAAATAATATCCTGGACCTAATATTTTCTACAACAGAGAATCTTGTAAATGAAGTGAATGTCGGCCCAATATTCAGTACTAGCGATTATCGTATCATTACATTCAAAATGAAAATGGAAACTAGTTTATCTAAGATCAGCAAGGAGAAAGTACCTGACTTCCGTAGAGCCAATTTTAACAGACCCCGATCATTACTAGAAAACTCAGACTGGAGCAAAATTTCGAACGAGATTGATATTGATAAAGCGAGGGAAAACTTTACCACGGAGCTAAACAGTGCCGTCTCTGTGTTCTCTATCGTGAGAGGCGCCCGGCATCAAATAAATCAAAGTGGTGAATAAGGAAATTAGTAACAATTTCTCTCGTAAAAAGTGTGCTTACAAAAAATATTTATCAACTAAAAGCCAAGACGATAAACTAACACTGGACAGAATTCGCCGCGAAACCAAAACACTGATAAAGCGTAGCAAGAAAAGTCTTGAAGAGTATATTGCTGAGGCAAGCAAATCGAACCCTAAAGAATTCTATAGTTATGCGAATAAGAAGAAAACGCTTACCTGCGGCATTGGACCTCTATCCAAGGATGAAGGTAAACGTACGGATGATGAAAATGAGATGGGCGCAATCCTTGATAAATTATTTGCATCCGTCTTCACAGACGAAGATTGCTCAGTGTATCAGCCACCAGAACATAAAATGTCCCAAAACGTCTTAAATCAACTCATAATTACCGAAAGTGATGTCGTACAAGTAACTGATAAGCTCAAAATAAATAAAGCCCCGGGACCTGACAAAATTTCACATAGAATTCTACGAGAAGTCAAAAATCAAATCAGTAAACCCTTGTGCATCCTTTTCAATAAACCTTTAACACTTGGTAAAGTCCAATCAGATTGGAAATATGCTAACGTAACACAAATATTCAAAAAAGGGGACAAATCACAACCTGGCAACTACAGACCAATTAGCCCGACTTCGATTGTGTGTAAACTGCTAGAGACCATCATTCGCAACATTGTAGCAAAATTCCAAGAAGAAAATGAAATCATAAAAAATTCACAACATGGCTTCCGTAGCAAACGCTCATGTTTAACTAATCTCCTCGACTTCTTTCATGACGTCTTTAACAAATACGAGGAATGTAGATCTGTTGATATAATTTATCTAGATTTTCAGAAGGCATTCGATAAAGTTACCCATAAACTATTGTTCGACAAATTAAGAACACACAGTATTTCTGGTAATATCCACAACTGGATTAAAGATTGGCTCTCTGAACTAAAACAGAGAGTTGTAATTAACGGGACCTCATCTGGCTGGCTCGACGTTAAAAGTGGCGTACCGCAAGGATCAGTTTTGGGACCCGTTTTGTTCTTAATATATGTAAATTATCTAGACGACGGCCTCCTCTGCAAAGCATCAAAATTTGCTGATGACACAAAAATTACCGGCAAAGTAGCAACCACGAAAGAGAAAGAAACTCTGCAATCCGATCTAGACAAATTATAAAGCTGGGCAAGCAAGTGGCAAATGAAATTTAACGTTAACAAATGTAAAGTCTTGCACATTGGACGTAACAATGATCACATCCAATACCAGATGAATGGCGTAATACTGGATTCAGTAACCAAAGAAAAAGATCTAGGAGTTTTAATATCAAATGACTTGAAGCCAAGTCAACATTGCTCAGAAGTTGTTAAAACAGCAAATAAATTGGTTGGCTTTATCGAAAGAGTCTTCGAAAATAAATCAGAGAAAATATTGCTAAACCTTTATAATTCCTTAGTCCGTCCCCATCTCGAATACTGTGTACAATTTTATTCCCCATACTACCGGAAAGATTTTAGTAAACTAGAAAGAGTACAATGGAGAATGACCAAAATGATACTAAGGCTGAGAAATCTGCCGTATGAAGAAAAACTTAAAAGCCTAAATTTATTCTCACTTTCAAAAACGAGAATGCAAGGAGATTTAGTCAAGGTTTTTAAAATGTTCAAATCCTTTGACAACATCAATGTCGAAGATTACTTCTTATTAGCCCAGTCAAATGCAAAAAGACGT
Organism: Oratosquilla oratoria; assembly: GCF_046742065.1. Taxonomy (NCBI): domain Eukaryota; kingdom Metazoa; phylum Arthropoda; class Malacostraca; order Stomatopoda; family Squillidae; genus Oratosquilla; species Oratosquilla oratoria. The sequence goes on from NC_134782.1 coordinate 36,293,041, forward strand.
CACGATTTTAAAGTAATTGGTAAAAGATTGTCTTCGAATGAAAGTAAGCATTTCTTCTTTAACCGGGTTGTTAATGTGTGGAATTCGTTACCTTTCACTGTCGTTGAAAGTAACACAATAACAACATTCAAAAATCGCCTAGATAAATACTTAGACTCTAATCCGCAAATGAAATATCATCCCTTGCAATAAAAGATCTGACAGCCCGGCATTTAATTGTAATTGGATAGGGTAGTGGTAGCAGTAGTGTTAGTTCATCTTCTATCGCCTAGTTGCCCTGTTTTCTTAACTGTAGCTTAGTATAGTAAACACAAACAGCATCGTTAGGGCCAGTAGGCCCGTTGTTGTTTTGTTCTTCCTTTGTGTTCCTTTGTGTTCCTTTGTGAGGAGCAGGAGCAGGAGGAGGAGGGGAGGAAGGGGAGGAGCAGGAGGAAGAGGGGAGGAAGGAGAAGGAGGAGGAGGAGGGGAGGAGGAAGAAGGAGGAGGAGGAAGAAGGAGGAGGAGCAGGAGGAGGAGGGGAGGAGGGAGAAGAAGGAGGAGGAAGAGGAAGAGGAGGAGGAAGAAGAGGAGGAGGAGGAAGAAGAGGAGCAGGAGGATGAGGGGAGAAGGGGAAAGAAGGAGGAGCAGGAGGGAAAGCAGGAGGGGAAGAGGGGGATTGAGGAGGAGGGGAAGAAGGGGAATGGAGGAGGAGAACCAGGAGGAGGAGGAGAAGCAAGAGGAAGAGAAGATGAAGAATAAGATTAGGAGAAAGACGAATAAAGTAAGAGGAACGTGAGAAAAGGCATTGTCCTTGACTGTATATATACTGTATATATATATATATATATAATATATATATATATATAATATTTGTGTATATAATATATATATATATATATACATATATATAATATATATATATATACATATATATAATATATGTATATATTATATATATATATATATATGTATATATATATATATATAAATATATATATATATATCGTGTAACAACGATTGCCTCGAGTCCCACCGGTTGAAAACCCGCCACCTCAGGGTGGCTGGCAAACCGTTCTCGGGCCCTTTCGAAGCTCCCTCTAGGGAGAAACACCTTAGGTTTTATTCGGTGTATGATCGTGGGACTGTCTCTGTCGTGTCGCCGACTAATCACAGCTGGAGGAGGAGAAGGGGAGCAGTCAGAAGTTATCAGAAATGTGAATAGGGAAAAAAAAAAAGTTCAGACCGATAGAGAGGTCATAGGCTCTGTTCGGAGATCAAGCTATATGAGAGTGTCGATTTTTTTTTTTTTTCATTTCTTATATATATAAATATATATATATGTATATATATATATATATATATACTTATATATATATATATACTTATATATATATATATATACATGTATACATATATGTATATATATATATATATATACACATATATATAT
>NC_134782.1:36299469-36314469 GCF_046742065.1 Oratosquilla oratoria
ATTACCGATACCTCGGACCATACGATCTCTGAGCTCTCATCCGGAAGGGTAATTAATGCAGACCACGAGTCTAGCACGTAGTCCAAGACCACGTTGCATCACACATTTGTATACCAAAGCCCACTCGACGACAGAGGGCCCGTGAATACACATGATGCGCGCGCGACCTTGCGAGTGCCTCCTGGCCCTAGGGACCGCTTTAGCGGCCTTCCGCGGTCGATACCTTACCTTCCTCGTCTTCTAACGGGAACTCTAGGTTGAGAGAGTGTGGTCCCAGAATCCTCAAAAGCGGGTAAGCGCTGGTCAGGTCCTTTCCCCACCAGCAGCCAGGGTGGGAAAGAATGCGCCACACGCTAAGTAAGGAGGTTCGAGACACTCGGCCAAAGTCATAAGAGCTAAATTGTGAGCAAGCGCAACCGATGCGTCGACCTTCGGTGGACCTCTTGGGCGCGCTAACTCTTCTCCGGTCAGCGGTAACCAATTCCCAGCCACCTGAATGGCTGCCAACGCACGCCCTTCGCTCAACCACTTATGTATAATTAACGGACAGAGGGTACCATCTCCAAGGTCTTTCCCGATCTCGAGTAACCAAAAGGTGAGGAGACGACGACAGGAGACGCTAAGTAGGTGCGACTGAAGCCGTCTCCTTTTGCCCTATTATGCGCTTTGGGAACTGTCGAGGAAAGTAACAGTCACTGCTGGGAATCGGAGAGGAGTGTGGGATTCGAACCCACGACAAAGCTAATGCGAGACCAGTTGGTCACTTCCAGGGTTACAATATGATGCTTCAGAACACAATGCTGCGTGCCACATTACAGGGCACAGGGCTTCCAAGCTGTTGTTCATTCTGAGAGTTGAGGTTCGTAGTCAGGCCCAGTGCTAGGAATTGAGGATCCCAATTAGAAAATGGACAGCAGGGAAACTACTCTAAAAAAAATCGAAATTAATGTTTTATTTTCGTGTGGTATGCCCCCACCTAAAAAAATAAAAATAAAAATAAATAAATAGATAAATGCTTGATATATTGAATACTGAGAGACAAAATATGAAAGTTTTATTTTTTTGATACACGTAGGCCCGCGAGGCTCAAACACTTCCGCGCGGGGCGCCCTGCTCGCGGTATAAGACCTCATAATACTTAACAGTTTCTAATACATATCCAAGCTACACAAGTTTTATTTGTAAACTTTCTGTGCAAGTTTTGTTTTCATTTAAGTCTTATTTGATGTGACTGCTTCACAATGTGCAAAACTGGTAGTGCTCTCACAATTGCCCGAGAAAGAACTGGGTGCTCGTCAGGTTACAAAGTCTAGGAACCTTAGGAGTATCAAAGGGATGCTGGAGCATTAAACGATGCGCGTGGGAGTATCACTTGACTATGACGTGGGCCAGTAAGGATCAGGACACGCGCATGCGCACAGAAAACGAAGAGGGTTGCGCGTGATCCGAAAAACTTGATGTCTTTTTAAGTTTTTATTTACAAGAGACCTGTAATACAATGGGGGTCTGTACTTTCCTGGTTATTCGTGTGTGTGAAGATTACACTAGACACATCTTTCAGTAGTCTACAATGTGTATACAAACACAACCATCTTCCCAGAAGATCTTTAGTCGAGGCCTGTGGTACTCTGTGCCCAGCGTGCAAGTGGTCATTTGCGTGTTTTGAAGAGTGTGTCAAATGATCTGCAGTTCTCTGAGGGTACTCTTACATCATTCCCGACGCGTTGCCAGGCGCAATCTTTGGCTGCAGCATTGGATGTCTTGAACTGTATTCAGGGGGACTCGCATAATAATCACACTTACCAACTACGTCCATTGTGCGAGATGCAGCTGAAGATCAAATTTGGGACATCCATAAGTGGGACATGCCAAAAGAATAAGAGTTATAGAAGAAAGAAAATGGAAAGAAATAAGTGAAACAAGGTGACTTTTGAAACGGAGAAAAGAAAAATAATTGAACAGTAACAATTAAAGAAACACGAATAAAGAGCTTAAGAAGAAAGAGAACAATAGTTAAAAGAAGAAGAAAAAGAACAGCTAAAACAAGACAACGGAAGATGAAGAGAAGGAAAAGAAGAACACGAAGAAGGAAAAAAAGAGGAAAAACGAAGAGAAGAGAAAACAACAATAAAGGGAGGAGGAGGTAAGAGAGGGGAAGCGGGGTGGAGGAGAAGTAAAAGAGCTGAAGAAGCAGGACAAGCTTGAGGACAAAGCAGAAGCTGCAAAGCGCCTCCTGGTGTATGCTCCTCAAGTATTTCAGAGATGCAATTCGAAAGAGCTCAACCACGATGAAGAAAAATAAGACAGAAAGCCAACTTGGCTGAGAGCATATTAGACGGAAGGGACAGACACAAATAACAGAAATCAACCCTTCCGTAACAAATATGTTCTTGTTGGCTTATCCTGTCACACCCCTGACGAATTCTCTCAGCATCGTGATGCCCCGTCAGATGAGTAAGGGCTTAGAAGCCATACATAGCTACACAGGTGTTTGAGAATCTCCCCCTACACAAGGTAGGGCCAATGCCCTGTCGGATGTGGAACCTTATGATACTTCTCCACCAAGTGTGCTCTAATCAGTTGTTATTCTTTCACGTTTTCTATTGGTGATACTCTCGCCCGCCCCCAATAACTCCTCTCACTCCATCTCTATCTTATTAAGACAGCAGGGCAGCAGGACCCGTGGTAATGGATTTAAATTGGACAAATTTAGGTTTAAGAAGGACATAGGCAAGAACTGGTTTACCAACAGACTGATTAAAATATGGAATAGATTTAGTGACCACGTGGTGAGCGCTGCAACTATTGGTTGTTTTAAAAGAAGATGAGATAACTTAATGACAGGTGGTTAGGGGCACGGAACTGACTAGTTTAGGACTTATGGTCTCTTGCAGTCTCTTCAATTATTATGTTCTCTCTGTATCTTCCCATCAGCATCTTCTCTCTTGGATTCCGTCGGTTGTGTTTTGCGTAGGACCGTCTTTGCTCCATTCTTGTGACGTGGCCATACCATCCCAGTTTACTTACACTTTGCATGTTCTTATCTTGGTTTGGTGTCCAGCTTTTCGATAATGTAACCATTTCTTAAACCCTTCAATCAATTTCATTTTAACCTATTTTATTTCATTGTAATTATTTAGATGTTATTTTTATTCCCTTTATCAAATGCGTCACTCTTTTCTGTATCTTGTGTCCCATTCTAGTTTTGTTGTAAGTATCCAAGTCTCTCTACCATAAGTTACTATTGGTCTATGATTTTATACATGATGTCTTTCAGTCTTGACTAGACGTCTCTTTCCTTCAGTACTGAATAGTCTTAAATCAATTATATAGTTTTCAGTTTAGCTTGTGTTCTCCATATACCTGTAGTATCTTATTTTCAAAGTACTTAATAACAGCCACCAACTTGAATTGTAAGCAGTCTGTTCATCTCAATCTCCTTTCCCTCTTACAATCATCAATTCTTCAGTTTTATTCGAATACATTTTCATTCCTGATGTGTTTTTTCTTCATTCCAAAGCATGTGTAGTACTATAAGATTTATTAACATATATACATATACTTATTAACATATACATTAACATTAACATATATATATATATATATTTATTAACATGTTATCTAAATATTTCAAAGAAGAGCAAAAAATCACCAAAAGTTTATAACACATAACACATGAGAACGGTGTATGTTTATTGTAGTGGAATGGCCGTGATGTCTTGTTACCAAGGAAGTATAGTCCTTGAGAGAGTGCGCACAGGGAATACATCACTTCACCTGGTGCTTCCAATTCGATGATAAATGAAAAAAGAATACTCATACTGAGAAAGTGAATTAAAAAAAGCTGAAAACGCTCAGATCTTGTCGTAAAAAAACAAATACTGAGAAAGTGAGTTTAAAAAAATTGAATACGCTCAAAGCTAATCGTCAAATAAAAAAAAACAGAATCATACTGAGAAAGCGAGTTTAAAAAAACGAAGACGTTCAAAGCTAGCCAGTCGTGGTTGGGGTCATAAACCCAGATACACTCGATGTTTCGTACACAAGACTCATTATTTGCAGAGGAGTCGTGGACGAGCACCATAAACGCGTCTTGAAGACCCTGAACGTGCCAGGGAGTTAACCCTCGCGAAGGGTCGACCCAGAGTAGCCAGGGGGCATTTGGGATGCTCAGCCTAGCCCCTAGTCATCTATTTCCCCCCTATAAGTTCTTGACCCCAGGGGAGACGGGGGGGGGGGAATCTTTCCAGGGGTGAAGCTTTGCCGTCTGGGAACTAAGTATGTGTTGTATCAGTCTTGTTATTTTTACTCTTTTTCTTATATACATATACATATATATATATATATATATATATATATATATATATATATATATATATGTGTGTGTGTGTGTGTGTGTGTTTACTCTTTTTCTTTTATATATATATTTTTTTCTTTCTTTTTCTTTTCTTTTCTTTTTTCTCAGTGGCTCTATCTTTGTCTTTAACTTTGCTGAAGTGGTTCGAGTCTAGTAGTCGACGCATAATCTACATTTTCATTTTTTTTATTTTTGTCAGTCAAAACAGATTATCTGTGACTTATCAGCATATCCGCTTCTTTCAAAAATCCATATGTACCAGTTCCATTTTTGAGTATCTCTGTGATTAAGAAATGATTCATGATAAGCAGTTTGTTTCCAATGCACACATATATATACAGCATATACACACAAATGTCTCACCGTTACCATTCACCTGACCAATTGTAAATGCTTCTTCGTAATTTATCTTATTCATCTATATATTTATTTTTCTCTTCTCTTCTCTTTTCACCGACATGGGCATATCAGTTCTGCTCAAGATATCTCATGATTTCTGGTAAAAAAAAAAAAATATGACCCTCTTTCTATGGTGTGTATACCTATAATAAGCATTCCCTATGTTTATTCTAAATGACAAGCAAAAATTGTCGAAAGGATGAATGTTAGTCCGTATTTGCTTTCATCTTCAATTCCTTTACAACATACTTGAAAATCAATAAATGTATTTCTCATACTCCTAATTCTATTTCACATATTTCCATGATGTCTCTATTTTTATCCAACATCAGTCCCACCTCCTCTCTCAATTTACCATTTAATGCAGTTGAAGTGACTGTACCTCGTAGATTATTCCTATGAAATTGGCTTTTGTCCTTGCGTAGTCATGCTCATGTATTTTGTCTGTTACGAAAGCTTGCTTGGATTGTCGTGTCGTGTCGTGTCTTCAAGCATGTTTCTCTCTTGCTATCTTCTCTTCTTATTTCATTTTGTTTTAATTTATTATTGACATATTTATTTGTTTATCTATTTAAGTACTCGTTTATTTCACATATCTTATTCCAGTTGTTTATTTTTGTTAACAGTAACAAGAAAAAGCAAAGGCAATGGAATACAATACAGCTCGAGGTTTTAAGGTTCGGTCCTCGAATAAACAACAAAAGCGATATGACGTAATGTCTGCCATTAGATTATTTTGTTTGCGTGTATTTGTTAGTTTGTACATGTAAATTGATTTGGGTTTATTTACTCTATTCATTCCTTTATTAATTTAATCATTGATTTATTTGTGTATTTATCTCTCTTTTAATTTATCCATTCATTAATCTATTTATATATTTTATGTATATTTCTTTATCATTATTATTATCTATTTTTCAACACGACCTTGCTATGAACTAAAAGGCTTGCAGCCGCCATGTTTTGTCGTTGTGCGTACACAGTCCCGCTGGCTCTTCATCGTCGTCGTCAAGCGCTTCTTCTGTGACCTTGAACCTGAGAGATTGCGCGAGCCAGAGTTTCTGTTCCTGGTTCCCGCCCGCCCTTGGGCTGTGCCCGCCCGGACAATCACAAGCACGGCGCGCGAGCGCTCAACCTTTTAACGACTCTTGACTTTTTCTAAAGCGAATCAAATTGCCCGTCCAACAGACAGAACGAAATGATGCAGAGCCGTGTGGCTTTATTCATTCTATTCTGGTTGTTAAACTATCCCGTCCCTATTATCTACTCTCCTTCCTCGTTGAATCTTGGTGTTTTGCGTTTTATTCTCGTCACGAAAGCCACTACCGCATTCTCACACGCAAACAGGACATTCCAATGCCGAAAGAGCCCTCACTCCCTGAAATTCACCTGGCTAACTGTTTTGCTGAGCAATACGCTGATGCAATACGGAATGTCGAGGACCGATAGGGTTGGGCGTAGCAAGCTATCCTCCTCGTAATACAAATGTACAATAGCAGAACTGGGCGCGTTCCTCGGTGCGTTCCGCTTTAGTTAGGCCTCGGTTAGCGCTCCCGAACTATTGAAGATTAAGAGACAGGTTCATACCGAAATAAAAGTTTGGTAAGCCACATACTATACCAAAGAAATTTTTCGTAAGCCACATCTAAAAGGTAGCCCACATACTATACCGGCACCTATATTGCTTTAATAGTTTGAAAGCACTAACCGCGGCCAAACTAAAGCAGAACGCACCGAGGAACGCGCCCAGCTCTGTACAATAGTATTGTATACCAGATTTTAATCAAGCCTCATGAACCATCCTAACGTGTTCACATAAGAACTTAAGAATGGAGAAGACTGCAAGAGACCATAAGGCTTACACTAGACACGCACGCACACACACACACATATATATATGTGTAATATATATATATATATATATATATATATATATATATATATATATATTGGGGGAAGGGGTTGAATTGAGATCGCTCACTCGAGAGATTCTTATTTCAATCCATTTACCGATTTTTTTTTTTTTTTTTTTTTTTTTTTTTTTTTTTTTTTTTTTTTTTTTTTTTTACGCCACACCATTCTATTCGTCGACTGTGTGAACGGCAATCCCTGGGACAATTTCTGTACGACTTCTTAAACTTAAACTTGTTTTTTGCGGTTCGATGTATGTTACTATTCAAACTTCACATCCGTGAGTGTTTTATTTTTTCATATTAATTTATTTTGTTTTTGTTTGCTTTTTTATTTCCCTTTATTTTTTCAGTTTCTTTTCTTCTCTTTTTCCTCTCTTTGTTCTTTTTCATTTATTCTTTCATTCGTTATTTCTTTATTCTTATTTCTTGTTATATGTAATCAGTTCTTTTTCTTCCTATCTCTCTAGATAACAATACTTCATTTTTTCCAAGATTCTCACATTGATCCTAATTTGTGAAAATAGGGTTTTATATAATTTATTTATTTATTCATTAGTGTACTTATCTATTTAGTTATCTATTCATTTATTTATTCAATATCTTCTTAACTTTGATCCCAAAAAACCCTAACTTCCTTGGGTCCTATTCGAGCGAGACTGCGCCTCCTAAGGCAATGATTAGGTGCAGTTGTTCATTCTGTACAGCAACGATGAATCAGCCACATCAGGGTCATGACCTCTACTGAGCCCAATCAGCGTGATGTCATCCACCATAAGCGTTGTCGTTGTTCGTCTTGGGGTGTTGGGGGTGGGGTGGGGGGGGGGCATATAATACCCCTTAGCTGTGTGAGCATCTCTATCACGTGATGCAGCAAACAACTGCCTCACCAACCGTACTTTGATTTTGTCCTCTTTTGCCCTTCCCCAACCCCCTCTTGTATTCAGTATCTATAATCATCAATTGTTATCTTTGACAACATGACCGAATGACAAATGCAAAAAAAAAAAAAAAAAATGGCTTGATGCTTCCACAACCACGTCATCATTAATTCCAAGCAACCTTGACCTTGGGTGCACGCATGCAAGGCCGTCTACTTCCTTCTACACACGTGGACTGGTCTTGTGACCTGCACACATTTTCAAAACTAAAGAAAAGAGAAAAGAAAGAATTAAAAAATATGTGGTGCTTAAGTAAGCATAGCCTGATGCAATACTAAGTGCCGAAGGCCAGTGTGCAGTAGATGGCAGAATGCACTGTAAGAATGGCAACAGAACACAATGAAAGAACAGTTATGAAGTACACAATATAGATGATAATACACTGAATTGATAGGACAAACCAGAATGAGTCTTTCTACGCTATCAAGAAATCTGCTATGAATATATGAATATATATATATATATATATATATATATATATATATATATATATCAGTATACACACATATATATATATATAAATATATATATATATACATATATATATGTATATATATATATGTGTATATACATACATATATATATATATATACATATATATGTGTATATACATACATATATATACATATATATATGTATATATATACATATACATATATATATACATATATATATACATATATATATATATATATATATATATATATATGTGTGTGTGTGTGTGTGTGTGTGTGTGTGTGTATGTGTGTGTGTGTGTGTGTGTGTGTGTGTGTGTGTGTGTGTGTGTGTGTGTGTGTGTGTGTGTGTGTGTGATACTTAGAAGAGGAATGGTACTTGGAAGAGGTCACAGTGATACAAATTGTACAAAAACGTCAAATAATGTTGGGAGAGATTTTCTTTATCATTGTAATCACTCCTAAATACCATTCTGTCTGTATTCATATCCATACAAATTGAGTACTTTAATGTAATTTGTGACCTGAGGATAAGAGAAGTTTCTTATTTCCTCACAAATTTTAGAGAATTCCTTCAGACTTAACCTGATAACCCCCAAAAAGAAGGTATATCAATAACAAGCAAGAAGCGTTTATAGTTGTCAGATTTAATTAAATTTCCACGAGACAGAATGTCCTGCCTCGATAAAAATGTGTACATATTCGTATATGTTTATGCGTACGGTTATGCATATGCGTATCCAAACCAGATAGCATCCTATTAAAATCCGCGTGAAATGCATTAAATTTTCTGTGCACGCCCACGCGTGATGACGTCAAGTCGTTTTATACTCGAGCACAAAGATTATCACAGCAATTACGCCTACACACTTAATTCATTCAAATTATATTAACTACAATGATTGCGCTATATGTATATTTTTGTGAAATATGAATAAAATATTAGTAAATTAGAATGCTTTATAGCTTTAATCTATTATGTATATTTTTGTGGAATATGAATAAAACATTAGTAAATTAGAATGTTTTATAGCTTTAATCTATGATTTGCTATTTCACGATATGCTAAAAATTGCTCCACAATTAAATAGATATCCCTTTTTCCAAAAATGAACATTGAATTTTCAGTCCAGTCCCAATTTAACTGTAATTGGAATATCATTATTGCAAATATTTTGATCAAAATACGATATTTTATTTCAATAATGTTGTTATTTTGTCGTCTACACATTTATTTCGTCTTTCCTACAGTCGCTCGTTTCGAAATGCTTCGTATATTTCCAAAGAAAATTCATATGCTATAAAAATTATCATTGCAAAAATTGTGCTTCTTTCATCAAAGGTTCATATTACAAAATATTGTTTAATAATCTATTTCTTTGTTTCTCCATTTATTGATTCATTTACTTTTGTCGACAAATAAAAAGTTACCATCTGAACGAAATATTACGCAAACTGAACAATTCTATTGTAGCATAGCTATGCAGAAATGTACAAGAAATATATCAGGTCACTTTAAACGTAAATTCACTTAAGGACACTTGTCTTTTATTATCAGTTTCAGTAAATCAAGACGTCTGAATTACCTTTCTCAAAGTAAAATTGAAATATCGTTCTTTATCGTATTTTGGCGAGATCTGTATAATGTACCAATCACAAATTCTGTGCTGACAGACAGACAAATCCCACACAGAACTAAACATTACAAATTACTTCAATTCCAAGACCTCAAACATCACATGGATCTTCAGATCCTTCATAGATGTCTTCTTGTATGTATGTCCCCCATCCAGCACTACCTGTTGTCATGGGCTGTACTATGTCAGCGCCTTTATCCGCATCCAACATTGAAGCTACGGTACTCTTCATTCCATCACTCGCTCTAGATCCCATATATGTCTAACTCAAGGTCACCCCTTACGCTAGAGGATTCCTAGAAGCATTCTAGATATAATCACCCTTTCTAAGTATTAGGATCCCATTCTTCAAGGCATTGAAAAAAAAAATAAAGATAAAAAAAAATGTCTAACCGTATTAAGAAATATTTATACCTCCGATCAGAAACTTCAGTCATGGAAACATTGTTTACGTGGTGACGTGGGAGGGGACGGGAGGGGTGGGGAGGAGACCAGCCTCAGGTCCAACAACCCTTTCTCCGTAGCACTCCCTCATCTTTGTGACGTCATCTAGTCGACAAACTAGTTTTGTACTGAGGGATGCGTTACCACCAGGAAGTCGGGTGCTCCATAGAAGCCACACCCCAATACCTCGAAAGGTTGTTTATAGGCAAACCCTAACATACGCTCCTGGAACGCGTGACGTCATCTGGAACGAAACGAATACTCCTAGATAAACGGATGGCGTTGACATGCGGAAGTGAATAGAATCGTCCTATCTGTGTTCGGTGGGCTATAGCAATATCAATTCCCAACACACACGTACACACACACACGCACACACACACACACACACATACACACACACACACACACACATACACACACACTGTTAAGGAAAGTAGAAACTGATAAGGACTGTGAAGCACTGCAAGAAGACTTGAATAGAGTATGGAACTGGAGTCAGAAATGGAAAGTGGACTTTAATACTAAGAAGTGTAGCATAATGGAGTTTGGAAAAAGCAAAAACAGAATATCAGGAAAATATACAATTGGAACCAAGGAAGTAAAGAAAGTAGGATCCGAAAAAGATTTGGGAGTAATCATCACGAACGACTTGTCCTATGATAAACAGATTAACAAAATTGTCGGGGAGACTTACAACTTGCTAAGATCAATAAAAATGGCCTTTACATACTTGGGCGAAGACATGATAAAAAAATATTGGTTACATTGATAAGGCCTAGACTAGAGTATGCGGCGACATTGTGGTCCCCCAGTACCAAAAAGAATATAAAGAAAATAGAAAGAATCCAAAGAGCAGCTACAAAAATGGCACCTGCACTTGCAAACCTATCATACGAGGAGAGATTGGCTAAACTGGAGTTACCGACACTGGAGCAAAGAAGAGAGAGAGGTGACCTACTGACCATCTACAGAATCATGAAAGGCACAGAGATACTTGATAGAGAGGACTTACTTAACTGGGACAAGAGGAACACAAGAGGACATGGAAAGAAAATAAAAAAACATAGCTATAGAAGAGAAATGAAGAAAAACAGTTTTCCACATAGAGTTTTGGACAATTGGAACAAACTGGATAATGAAATAGTATGCGCAAAAACCATTCATGAGTTTAAAAGCAAACTAGACACTGCAAGATACAATGGCGGGACACCACGAGCATAGCTCCCCTTCCCGCAAAATACAACTAGGTAAATACAACTAGGTAAATACACACACACACACACACACACACAAAACAGAAGGTAACAAATGAAAAAGGCCACGTGATTTGATTAAGTCGCGGGGTCTTTCATCCGCCATGAAAGGTCTCGATCATTCGACACTTCATTCAGACTGGGGGCCACGGCACCTTTCTTCAGCAGAAGAAACCATGTTGGAGTCAACCATAATCAAATCATATAACGTCCACCAAGGCAGTGAGAGTCATCGGCCAGCAAGACTTTATTCGTTTGTTTTTGTCGTTCGAATGGTGATTTGAATAAGTCCTGGGGAGGGGGAGGGAGAGGGGGAGGAGGGAGGGGGAGGGGGAGGGATTATTACACGACTCTGCTCACCTGCTCCCAGGTAGGTCCCCACCAACCCCCCCTACGTCTTCCCCTGCCCCCCCCCCTCTCTCTCTCTCTCTTTCTGTGTGTGGGGAAGGGGGAAGGGGAGAGGTTCCCAGTCATGTTACCTGCCCATACTCCATGTACAGAATGGTCAAATGTCTTGTCATCTTACTCATACTCATTGTATAGTGGTCAAAATGCCTTGTTAACTCCCCACATCGATATCACCACCACAATAATTATCATCATCCCAACATTATAGCCACCACCAAACGACCACCACCATCATCATCACCACCACCATCATTATCATCATTAACATCATTATCACCACCATCATTATCATCATCACCACCACCATCATCCTAATCCAACACCACCATCATTACCCTCATCTTAACCACCACCATCATCGTAATCCATCACCACCATCATCATCACCACCACCATCATCCTAATCCATCACCACCATCATTATCCTCATCTTAACCACCACCATCAACATCATCACCACCACGACCACACACTCATCCACACCAACCTCTCTGTTCTACCCGAAGCTAACGGCGGGAAAAATCGCAGAAGAAAGATCACTCCCAAACAAAACATTGCTCGTGCCAAAAAAAAAGAAAAAAAAAATTGACTGCAAGTTATCGCCATCCTATTCATCAAAACCTCTTGACTGCATAAGTTTTATGCGGTCATCGTCTCAAAGATTTATTGGCACCACTACGGACCAGCGTTACACAGAATGCTTTTACAATTTGAGAACAAATTTCCGTTCACAGAAGATTACTGGTCACTTCTATCTTCCACTATCCCTCCTTAGCACTCTCTCCTTGAGCACCTACTTTATAATTATCTCCACCTCATCGGCGCGGTCGTGTTCCCAAGGCTAGAAACGCTGGTTATCGACGGGCCGCTAATACCTCTCACCAATATGTAATCTTCCCCCTCCCCACCTCTCTCTCGCCCTCTACCTCGCTCTTTCACTCTCCCTCCCTCCCTCCCTCTCTTCCTCTTCCTCCTTTTCTCTCTCTCTCTCTCACTTTCGGTGTGTTACTTTCGTTAACTTGTCAGAGCGGTGGCGCTGCTTGTGTGCAACGACTTGACGTGTCCTTGGGCCTGCCAGACCAGTTCTGCGAAGCGCTTTTTTCTTTGGCTCATGTTGATGATTAAACTTTTTATAGTCTTTCTTTCCATGATTCTCTTTTTTCTATCAGGCTTACAAAAACGTGTATACATTTCAAGGACTATGGCATATATACATATATATATATATATATATATATATATATATATATGCATATATACATATATATATATATATACATATATACATATATCTATATAAATATATATATATATATATATATATATATATATATATGAGTGTGTGTGTAGATATATATCCCCTACTCTGTAGAGATAATACTGCCCTTAGTTTTAACTTACTGAAGTCACTATACAGAGTAATAGCACCTAATTTGTATTAACATATGCTAATACAGACTCCAAATTAGATTATATTAATGGACCTTGCCACACAAAAACGTCGTTTATTATCAGCCAAGTAAGAGAAGCAAAAATATACTTCCTTTTAAATACGGGAAGGTTTATTTAGTTAGTTCACTTCAGGACCGGCAACACAGACTTAGTGACTAAGAGAAACTTAGTGACTAACTATATATGAACTCAGTAATGTTGATGCAAAGAAGATATTTTCAGTTTGTCTCAAAGGTGTTGTGGCTTCGGCCGCAGGTACTCAGCGCCTAATGGTGTAGACGCCTCAACAGCAACTGCACACTCCATTGTTCAATGCCCTTGAGATTTTTTTTTTTTTCTTTTTTCATACTTCAGTTTCGTTATGCTTGGGCATGCGCGGCAGTGCAAGAAAATATTGTAACAATGATCTCCTTACGTCGACTTCTGCACACACTTGACCATAATGTATTCATTGTTTCCCGAAAACAAATCAGGATTTTCCAAGACACTGCAGAAGGAGCATCTTCATAGAAAATGATTTTTATCTCGACGAATATTCTGTTTACTTATACACAACTCACCAATAAATCGAACGGGGATGTTGGGATACAGTTGCAATGTTTTCATACGTTGATCACAACCTTTTTTCTTTTCTCCTCTCATATCAACATCTGCCTGATATCGCATTACGATGTGTTCTGTGTTATTTCATGAAATGTCCATAATACTTAAAAATAAAAAAGAAATACAGAAAAACAGTATCCATCCTCCTCCTCCTCCTCCATGGTCTGGTCTTCACCCGAGCAGAATGCCGGGAGGAAGGGATGACCCTTCATATACGAGACGCTAAGATGGGAAGGGGACAAACACCTTTTTTTTCAATGGGTGTGTGATGGGTGTAAGATGGGTGTATGCTTTCACTCGCCCCCCTCCCACCCTTTAAAGGGGTAAAGGAACTCTTGGTATATGCATGCATGTACTTTGGTATATATTTGTGTGTGTATGTATGTATGTATGTATGTATGTATGTATATATGTTTGCATGTGTATATGTATATATGTATGCGTGTATGCGTGTATCCATGTATATATGTTTGCATGTGTGTATGTATGTATGTATGTATGTGTGTATGCGTGTATGTATGTATGCATATATGTATGTATGTGTGTATACGTGTATGTATGTATGTATGTATGTATGTATGTATGTACGTATGTATGTATTTGTGTGTGTGTGTGTGTGTGTGTATGTATGCATGTATGCATGTGTATATTCACAAAACCAAAATGTAGTTGCACATTTGTAAAATTATTAAATATAACCAACTGTCGGAGAATGAAAGAAAAAGAAACAGACAAAATATACAGATCGTCCGTTTCTTTTGCTTTGTTTCTCCGACATTTGGTTATATTTAAGTATGTGTGTATGTATATATCTATTTATGTACATATGTGTATGTATGTGTCTATGTACGTACGTATGTATGTATGTATGTATGTATGTATGTATGTGTATATATGTATGTATGTATGTATGCGTGTATGTATCTATGTATATGTTTGTATGTATGTATGCGCGAGTGTATCTATGTGTATGTTTGTATGTATTTGTATATTATGTAGATATATTAATATATATATATATGTGTGTGTGTGTGTGTGTGTGTGTGTGTGTGTGTGTGTGTGTGTGTGTGTGTGTGTGTATGTGTGTTTATGTATGTATGTATGCATGTATAGGCGCATGTATGTATATATAATGTAT
>NC_134782.1:36329469-36334469 GCF_046742065.1 Oratosquilla oratoria
GGCCTCTAAAACGGAGGACTACACCTCTCTTGAGAACGTATAGAGAAGTAAATCAGGGAAATCATTGAGGATGTCACGGTCCATTTTAGCAGGAATGACCTCAGACCTGCTTACAGATCTGATGAAAATTTGCCACAAATGTGTAACCTAGGTGAGCACTGTCAAACAGCTGATGAGCAACTAGTGTCAGATATGAATAGGTATGGATCTCAACAGGCTGAGTACTCTGAGTAGCTGTACATGGCCGACCCTGCCACTCTCAGAGTGGTCTCCATAAGAGACAACCCTCGATGGAAAAGACGAAGGAGACGCCCACAGAATACATACATAGGGTCGGAACAAACCGACTGATCTTGCCGATAGATGCTTGGAATGGAAAGGGTGACTGCATAGGAGCTTGCTCGCAGAAACCGTGAGTGAAATGACACCACCTCCAACCCCTGGATTAAGCTCCCAATGATGTATTTATATGTGCCGTTACTGATTGTACAGATATCAGGGAAGAATTGTATTATGTTAAACATATTGTTCACGCTTCAATAAAGATAATTTGTTGAAACATTGTATTTTGTTAAGGAATCATAAACGATGAAATACCATATTTCGCTTTTTCATAATCAGATTATTGATTATCATTATTACTATTATTATTATTATCATCATCATTATTATCATTATCATCATCATTACTATTATCATTATTACTATCAATATCATCATCATTATTATTATTATTACTATTACTATTATTAATCACTATCACTAGCACTAGCACTATTATCATTATTATTATTACTATTATTATCATTAATAATAATAATAATGATATTATTGTCATTATTATTATCAATATCATTATTTACCTTAAACGCATCCCTGTGGATATCCTTTAAATTTCTTAAACACATTCCCTTCATATACAGAAGACTCCATTAAAAGAAAAGAGTATTACTCTTTGCCACTAATGCATACTTACATTCTAGATGTTTCTTCAGACATAGACTTTTCTGTAATTTTCTATACATGCCATACAATGCTTTGCGATGCATAACTTTTACATAACTCAATGTTTTTTGTTAATGATTTGTTTAGAAATGAATCTCAAATGGATGTTCCATTTTACAAAAATGTAGGTAAACAAGTGAAAATAATGTGTGTGTGTGTGTGTGTGTGTGTGTGTGTGTGTGTGTGTGTGTGTGTGTGTGTGTGTGTGTGTGTGTGTGTGTGTGTGTGTGCGCGCGCGCGTGTGTATTCACCTTGGTCTTTGGATCTCGTATTGGACTCGTGATCGACAGCTATTTTCCTCCCGGAAGAGAGCTCAGAGCTCGTATGACCGATCTATGGGTAATGCTATGACCTTACACACACACACCCAAACTCCCCGCCCACGAGAGTCAGAGTAACGACCCGAAGCGCAGCGATACCGAAATGATTTCGGCCCTTGGCAGGATTCGAACCAGATACTGCGGGCACCACCGTACTGGCAGTCCAGTACTCTATCAACCGCGCCACCGAGTCGTGTGTGTGTGTGTGTGTGTGTGTGTGTGTGTGTGTGTGTGTGTGTGTGTGTGTGTGTGTGTGTGTGTGTGTGTACCAAGGATCCTTTACCTCTTTATGAGGGAGTGGTGGTTGATTCAACACACTACATAACACATTTAACGCTCCTCCCATTTTACCACCTCGTTAATGAAATACCCCCCACCCCTACCCCCGCCACACCGCTCCATTCAAGGGCAATGCAGTGATATACAGCATTTCCACAGTAGAACATAACAGACAAAGTTTGTTTACCCACACCGCTTCATTATATGGCGACCTTCTTCCTCGTCCATACAATATAATTTACAGAGGAGATGCGAAGAACATCCCTTTGGGACGCGTACATCCTTTTATTCAATCACAATCTCCTTCCACTCATCCACGTCTCTTTTACTCTCTCACACCTGCTCTACAGACATTCCTCGTACATCTAATGGCCCCTTCAACCCATCTATCCGCCACACTCACGATCTTCCTCTTAAGCGAATCTCAATTTACTTCTACTTTCCACACTCAATTTGCTAGTCTTTCCTTAACCATTCTTTCCATATGCCCAAACCATCTCGCCAATCTTTGATGTACCCTTCCCGATAACTCCATTTCCACCCCGGGAGACGATTCTCTCCGACAAACGCCTCGCTGGACCACCACGAAGAGGTGTCTGTCGTGGGTCCATCTTTTACGCTAGAAGACAGACAGACATGGAATAAGCAATTATAATCTTATTGTCTTCTTTCTTCTTTTTTCTTTCTTTTTGGCACGTGACGTGACCTACTGACTCGTGCACATGAATATAAGCATAGATGCACACACGCACAAAATATTCACATATTTATATGTGTGTGTGGCTATGCTCATGCACATATGCATATATGTATAATACCTGTATGCCCATGTTCATGCACATGTACATGTGAATTTATACATGTGATTACACAAATTGTTAATGGGTTTGGAATGTTAATGGCGGACGAAAGGCAGTTGTTTCAACGGATTAAGGATGAGAGACTTCAATATTGTACAAGCTAATTGGGCAACATTGGAACTCGATAATGCATTGTGTATTGTCACATGGCATGCTAACATACTAGACTAAATTATAACTGGATTAAATTATAATTTCTTAATGAAACAATTTTGTTACATTGTTTCAAACTTAGTAGGTTGGGCACAGGCTTGGTCCTTCATCCACAAGGAGCTAAGATGAGAGGAGGGAAACAAATGGCTGATGGATGGGGGTGGGTACATGCCTTGGCTGGCTACCTCCTTCATCTGGGGGAAAGTCCTTTTGATATACAAATAGATAGACAATACAAGATTATAACTCATGAAAATATGATTGATACGATAGAAGCTGGACAAAGATTTAGTTCAAGTGATCAAATTCTAGGTTCAGAATAGGAATGTGTGCACCTGTATTAATGAGTTTTACAAAAACAAAAAAATTAATGAAGACTGCGATAAAATAAAAGTAGATAGACAGGCAGTCAACTGCCACACTTCCTCCAGAGCTATGTTGCCAGATTTTTTTTCATATCACAAGAGACAGAAATTATATTGATATGTACTGCGCGTGTCAAGGGCGCGGGTATGGTCGTGAACCTGGCGATGAGATAAGGGCACTAGCGGAATGGAACCGTGGGAGAGCCATTGATGATCAGCACCAGACACTCTCGACGTGGGTGTTACGGGACAGTGCAAAAAAGAAAAAGACTTCTGTGCCGAGTCGTTGTTGCCTTGGCAGCCACTCGCATGTTCATGTTGTTCCCAGCTTTCGAATCTGCGCGGAATTATGAGGAACTCAACCACGGTCTGCCTCAGGGTGCCGCCGCAATTATAAATAAATTCGAACGATTGCTACACTTATAGTATCGAGTTCCTGGGTTTTAATGATAGATCTGCCCAAAAATGAGAGCAATAGCGATATCCAGGCTCATATTTTTTTTCCTTTCTAATCTCAGACAGTTTACTCAGCAAATGAGAGGGCTTAAGTATTGTAAACCCCTGTTTTGGCCAAAGTCCATCTCCCAGGTGAATAAAACTGCCTGGCATTAGAACATTTATCCATTGTATAATATTGCATTTCACCGTTAATAACTCACCAGCGTTTCTATTCTGAACACAAAAAAAATCGAGACCGTCGCGTGGGCCTGAAAATCGACAACCACCCAAAGAATTGAGGCGAGGACAACATTCTTCTGTTGCGTTTCAATAACGTCATCTCCCCCCCAACCCATACACACACACATCATCAACCTCGTAGATGAGTGATGCGTTGTAAGGGAAGGCGAAATCGCTACATGGTGAAGCTGCGGGGTTAAACCAGCTTCGGCTGGCGGGGGGGGCCCTGCGGTGGACGCGATGTGCCTCGCTCCACTGCTTTTGGTCCACGCTAAGTACCTGGAGGTCAGGCAACCCCAAGTTACTTGAGATAAGAGATATGGTGTGAGTGGCTCGTTTAATGTGGGTGGTTGCTTTAGCTTGGCTATTCTCCTTACAGGATGACTGAAGACTTTGAATAAATACCATTTTCAAAACATTTGAGGGTAGCAGATGACAAACGCTACTAAATGTTCATATAGAAAAGGGATTTGGAATGAACAAACTGGAAGAGCAGAAGGATCAAGCTCTATTTGACTGTGTGTGTTTGTATGTGTGTGTATTTACCTAGTTGTATTTTACGGGAAGGGGAGCTATGCTCGTGGTATACCGTGTTCATATCTCATTTTATCTAAACTGTTTTTAAATTCATGAATTGTTTTTGCACACACCACTTTTTCGTCCAACTTGTTCCAGATGTCTATTACTCTGTGGGGAAAGCTGTTCTTTTTCATGTCCCTTCTATAACCGTCTTTCTTGATTTTCTTTCCGTGTCCTCTTGTATTTCTACTACCCCACTGTGTGTGTGTGTGTGTGTGTGTGTGTGTGTGTGTGTGTGTGTGTGTGTGTGTGTGTGAGAGAGAGAGAGAGAGAGAGAGAGAGAGAGAGAGAGAGAGAGAGAGAGAGAGAGAGAGAGAGAGAGAGAGAGAGAGAGAGAGAGAGAGGGTATGTGTGTGTGCGTGCGTTTGCGTCTCTGTAAAACTAAGTAAATACATAAATAAATGAAGTAGTCTATGACGAGAAGGACAACGGGGCTATAGTCTGTGCTTTCCCAAGGAGTCCGTTCATACGTGGCATACGTGATTTACTTAAGCCATTCTTCCAAATCAACCTTAATACATGCCTCTCTCTTACTTCCCATCTATGCGCTATTTAATTTCTTCTATTCTTTATATAATAAAGGAAGCTGTGTATTATAATGAGTATCACTTTTTGAGATTATGACAACGATATGAATACATTCTATGACACGTGGCAACAGCGCTTTTCCCTCCCCGCCATGTTGCCATGACGCCCAGGAGGTATCAAAGGTGAGACAGGCGGGATGGGCTATAGGTGATTATCGCTGTTACAATCTATTC
>NC_134782.1:36339469-36444469 GCF_046742065.1 Oratosquilla oratoria
TGCAATTTACCTCACATACATTTTTGTGAGATGTGAGGAAAATTGCATAATCCTCACATACATCTTTGTTATTACAAATATATGACGATTATGATAAAATGTGCCCCATGCGTCAAAATACTCCCGTGCCTCTCCAACATTTTTTATTTCTTGCGAATGGTCCTTAAATGTAACATGACCCCCAAGGGTCCATACGATCTCCGTCTGAAAACAGCTGTTCTCACCAGATTTTATTATCCTTAATAAGATAAGGGTATCTTAAAAATCAAGTGCTCTTACCATACTAGGTGGGGTCTCTTCTTCGAGATAAAATATCTTGCTACGCGGGAGGCCATGGTGGTGCAAGCAAATGCGTCGAACTAGCCCGGGGTTGAACTTTGGAAACTTCGGCGGGATCAGGTTCTCCGTATGGAGTCTGAAACAGTATCCCCCTCTTAAAGGATAATCTTCTACCTTTTCATCAGCTGAGCTTGGGGGTGGTTTAAATTGGATATAGTACAGGGTGGGGCGCGGAAACTTCCCGATTTGGGGATTGAATTATAAAGTGTTTACACTTCACAATTCTTTATTCTACTTTTATGTCTGTCACACAACATGGGAGATTTACTTTTACACAGTTCTTAAAACAATATCTTTTAAATGTCCACCTCCATTGTCAATACACTGATTCAGACGATTTCGGAAGCTTTGGTCTACTCTCTCTAGCATGGTGAGCAGTATATTGGCTATTTGACTGCGGATGGCATTCTGTAAGTCTTCCAGGGTCTGTGGACGGTCGTTATAAACCAGGGATTTGAGATAATCCCACAGGAAATAATCACAGGGGCCTAAATCAGGCGAGCGCGCTGGCCAGTTTAAATCGCCTCTCAGGGAAATCAGCGCGCTCGCCTGATTTAGGCCCCTATGATTATTTCCTGTGGGGTTATCTCAAATCCATGGTTTATAACGACCGTCCATAGACCCTGGAAGACCTACAGAATGCCATCCGCATTGAAATAGACAATATACCGCTCACCATGCTAGAGAGAGTAGACCAAAGCTTCCGAAATCGTCTGAATCAGTGTATTGACAATGGAGGTGGACATTTAAAAGATATTGTTTTTAGAACTGTGTAAAAGTAAATCTCCCATGTTGTGTGACAGACATAAAAGTAGAATAAAGAATTGTGAAATGTAAACACTTTATAATTCAATCCCCAAATCGGGAAGTTTCCGCGCCCCACCCTGTAGTTCTTTCTGAGATGAGAAGACTAGTCAGTGGTAAGATCAGTAGTGAGGGCAGTACCAATGGGACCCAACTTGCAGGAGTAGCCATAATCACGTCTAGCCAAATACAACACATCATTAAAGAGGTTACTCCAATTGATAAATTCATGATGCTGGTGATGTTGAAGCACACCTTGGGCATCTCTCTTACTGCAGTATATTCTCCTACTAAGGCGTGTAAACATCAAGATGTTTTTTTCTTTGTCAGACTTGAATCTAAAATCGACTAGTGCCCGCCATGATATGCACTTGTTGCCTTGGGCATTTTCATTACGTATGCTGACATCAACAGAACTGAATTAATCATTGCCATGAGCAGGTATTCAACCTTTCCTCAATTTATGCCTGTAGGCATCACATCCTAAACTTGCTCCCTGCCCTCGTCATTTGTCACCTTTGAAAAATGTACGCAACACAATAATCCCCTCCCCAACCCCATAGTGCAGTTTATACGCCCGTGCAAATTATTAGAAAGGTGAGCGTCCTTAATACAATTCTATAAAGTATTAGGAATATATTTGTTTTGTGTATCACATATTGACCTGCATTTTGTATCTGAATAAGCTGTTTTTAAGGTATCAATATATCTTCATCTCTCCTTCCTTGCATCTTACGATATTTCAGCCTTTTCTCGTATTTGGTCCTGTTTGTTCCACTTTTCCTTCTTGGGCCTTTTCGTGTTTCCTATTTTCTGTTCATCTACTGACGTACGTACGTGTATGTGTGTGTGTGTGTGTGTGTGTGTGTGTGTGTGTGTGTGTGTGAGAGAGAGAGAGAGAGAGAGAGAGAGAGAGAGAGAGAGAGAGAGAGAGAGAGAGAGAGAGATTTACTACGGTTTTGGACCACGTGTCAGAATTGTGATCGACGGCTATCACCTTCACAGATGAGAGATCAGAACATAATATCGGCTGCTGTCTAGTATATTTCCGCTTGAGAAATCTGGTCACCCCGGAAGCAACCATCACACACAAAGCACCGAACACATCACCCTACATTGCCCCACCCTGTCCCTAATCAGCCAACACAATATTTCTTCCTTAAGTGACTTCTGGTTGGCTGTTGCCGGTAACTTGGGGTCGTGGGTCTCCTGCAAGAGAGACCTGGGGCAACGGATTGACTAATTGATGGCTAGTCACGTCCCTGGGAATCACACATCCAAGATTCTCGTCAAATGTTTGTAAATTTGAAAAGCTGGAAGACGACTTCGTTAACAATATTCTAGACTTCTCCCGAGGACAATTCAACAATATGTCTATATATTCGTCTTCTAGGTTTAACTTTTTCAAAATATGACGCAAATGTGATTTAACATTTGAAGATTCGAAAAATAAAAGCTTGAAACCGAAGTCAATTCTACTCAAACGAAGTCATTTGAGTCACGTATGTATGACAGGGGCTGTCAAAACACGATCAAAATTAGAAACATTGATATCTTAAGGGATTATGGATAGATTCTTGACTAACTACAAAAAGGTTCCTATTTTATATCGTCTATCCCCAGAAGATTTAATTAATTTACCAGAAATCATTAGATTCACGCATTCTGCTCGTTTTGTCGATTTCACCCAGTGAGGATGGGTCAGGAGTCTGCCTGTGAACTTGCCAGAAACGTGGCCATACGCAATGACAGTATTTGATCCCAAAGATCAATTGGCTGCTGTACAGGCGTTGTCAAATTTTGATCAACACTACATTTACATAGCAAATAGTGTGTGTACTGCTCCTCCAACATGCTTTCCTAAATACGAATACACTTTATATCGTAAATTATGTAGAGGAAAATGTACCAAATGCTCATTCACAAACGTTGTATTTGTACAGAATAAGTGTTTCAAAAAATCATGACCATCGCTGTGTCCAGCTCAATAACAGTTTCATTACGAATGGGCGCCGAGAAATTCAAATATGAAAATATTGAACACATCATACTACCTATGAAAATGACCAACATGACTACACAACTCTCCTGCAACGCCAGTTTTAATAGACCAACACATTGAATATATCATTCAAGAAAGACACAAATCAAATAATAAATATTACACTATCTCTTACCTGTTTGACTGCCGAGTTCTGTAATTCCTCATAAACTTCTACTGCATGTGCTTTATTTGCGTAAAATAAATGTTTCCAAATCACAAGAGGCTTCTCTAAGTTGCAGATATATCAGCCATCACAATAAAATTTGCACAAAGTTTACAGCAACACGCACTTCTTAGATACACAATACGAACGGCTCCAGAGTCGAACGAGACCAACCGACCCTTATAATTTCAAATGTAGTTGCCAGAGTTATGTAATTTCTTAGTTGCCACGTTGTTTTCTGAAGTCAGAAAATATTTCATTTATATATTTGTAATATATTATACATTTTATATATCTTAGAGTTTGTTTCAAATAAGTATGTGCATTTTATGTGAATTGGTATGAAATGCAAATGATCGTTCGCCCGTTTGATGAGCTAATCCAAAATAACGCCAAACAATTCTATCCAGTCAGAGAAAATTGATAAATAGATAAATAAAAGAGAAAGTAAACCTCACTTTCTATAGTGTCTACATAATTCGTTGATGAGTATTGTGTTACTTGCCTAATGACTGACGATTTTATTCATATAAAGGAAGACCTTTCGTGTGCGTGTATGTGTGTGTGTGTGTGTGTGTGTGTATTCACTTGGTCTTTGTGTCTTTTTCGATCAGTGTGTGGACTCGTGATCGACAGCTATTTCCCTCCTGGAAGAGAGCTCAGAGCTCGTAGGTCCGATTTATGGGTATGCTATGACCTTGCGGACCTCCGTGTTTGTGTCTCTGTGTGTGTGTGTGTGTGTGTGTGTGTGTGTGTGTGTGTGTGTGTGTGTGAATGTGTGTGTATGTGTGTGTATGTATGTGTGTGTGTCCTTATGCACATGGGCATGTGTGGGAGATGCGTGCGTGCGTATGTGCAAGATTGCATTATACAAAGGAACTATATTCGCGATGTTTCTTTTTTTTCTCTCCATTTGAAACACCCAACTTTGAATTCCTATATACTTTTAGGCCTAGCTATGTCATCTGAACTATTCTAGGAACTGTTACTGTTTCGTATGTCAACAGCCTAAGTTTTCAAAATAAGCAATGGATGTGTTCATGTTTTTCTTTATATCCATCAATTCAACTAATATTTTTTCTTTGCCCCTTTCCTTGATCATGTCACCTCTTCCTTTTTCAATGACGACAGGACCAATGCTGCATATCCTAATCAAGGGTGGACGAAGTTATTTTTCATCGTTATTTTACGAGTTACAATGATAAATTATGTCGATAACAGACCTATCGGCCCAAAATGAAGTAAGCAAAAAATAATAATAATAATAATACATACGTACATATACCAAAGGCTTTTTCCCCCTACACGAGGGGTAGCCAAAAAGAAAAAGGCGTAGAAACCACTCCCACCCATTCCATTCCCTATATATTCCACTCACCTCCACCCTCCTCCCTCCCTCTTATCTTGGCACCTCCTGGATGACGGGTCATCCCTGCATCTTGTCCACTGCCCTGGGTCAGAAGCAGTGTCGCAAGACACAGCACATCCACAGCAAGGCCGCTTCATAAATTCGGCGACCCGCCCTCTCCGTCCCCTCATGCAGAAAAGGAGAAGACTGGGAAAAATCCCTTCGGGCTGCGTAAATTTTTTTCTCATACATACTCCCTCACCCCCCATCCCCCACCCACTCCCCCTCATGCATCACAGCATCATCCATACACAACCCTTCTCCATTCACCCCTATCTTCTGTCCTCTCCCGTCCTTTCTCAACAGATATTCCTCTCTTTTGTAATACCCCTTTCACCCCATCCATCCAGCTCATCCTAGGACGCCCCCTCATATTCACTCCTTCTACCTCTGCCTTCCACACCTTTTACTAATCTTTCTTCACTCATTCTTTCCATGTGTCCAAACCATCCTAATAATCTTTCATCAACCCTGTCACTCCCTTTCCAACCCTGTTCTCCTCCTCACCTCATCATTTCTCACTCTATCTAGCCTAGTAACCCCTACCATACTTCTCAGACATTTCATCTCAAACACATTCAAACTCCTTCTCTCTTCCTTTCTTATGTTCCATGTTTCTGCCCCGTACAGTGCTGTCGGCACAATCACTCCTTCATATAACCTCCTCTTAGCATCCATTCCCAAATGTCTATTTCTCATTACACTTTTTAATCCACCAAGGCATTTACTCGCTTCTCTCAATCTACATTCTACCTCCACCCCCACTCCTCCCTTCCCTGCCACATTCGCACCCAAGTATCTAAAACTATCCACTTCCTCCAGTTTCTCACTTCCTTCAGTCTCTCACCTTAATGCTCACTTCCAGCCTGCTGTCACTCTCTCCCCTTGTACATCTCATCACCTCATTTTTGCCCACATTTATCTTCAACTTCCTTCTTTCACACACCTTCTCAAACTCTGTCAATAACTTCCTCAATCCCTCCTCTGATCCTGGTACAAGCGCAGGGTCGTCAGCAAACAACAACTGGCTTATTTCCCACTTTTCTCCATTTTCTTTAACCATCTCCAACCCCTGACCCACTACCCTTGCATTCACCTCTCGCACCACCCCATCCATGTATAGATTGAACAGCCAGGGTGACATAACACATCCCTGATGAAGTCCCACCTTTACCTCAAACCATTCACTCTCTCCATTTCTAATCCTAACACAAGCTCTACTACTCTCGTAAAAACTCTTGACTGCTCTTAACAGCTTTCCTCCTATCCCATATATCCTGTCTACCCTATCGTAAGCCTTTTCCAGATCCATAAAAGCCCCCAAAAACATCCTTACCTTTTCTTATAGCTTTCTCACATATCTGTCTTACTACAAAAATCAAATCCTCACAATCTCTACCTGTCCTAAAACCACACTGTTCCTCACCAATTACTCCCTCTGTTCTTCTCCTAATCCTCTCAATCAATACCCTCCCATAAGCCTTCGCAACTACACTCAACAAGCTGATCCCTCTGAAACTACTACACTCACACTTGTCCCCCTTCCCTTGTAAAGCGGAACTATACAGGCACTCCTCCAGTCCTCCGGCACTACCCTCTCTTAATCAAACATTAAATAACCTCAACAGCCAGTCCACCATAACTGTACCTCCTTTCTTCAGACATTCTACATGGCATCCATCCAACCCAGGTGCCTTACCTGCTTTCACTTCATCTTTCCTTATTTCTCCTCCATTATCCTCGCTCGTCACTGTCATTTTCTTAGCGCTTTCCACTGCAATTACCTTTCCCTTCCTATCCTCCTTCACATTTAGCAACTCCCTAAAATACTCTGCCCACCTTCCTCTCACTGCCTTCTCTTCCATTATCATCTCTCCATCTGCACCTTTTACCTTTTCTTCTCTACTTGATTCGCCTCCTCTTCCTCTTTTAATTTCTTTCCAAAACATCTTTTTATTACTTTCAAAATTTTCTGTCACACTCTTAACCCCATTTCACATTTGCTCTCCACTTTGCTTCCTTTATCTTATGCTTAACTTCCCTTCTCTTTACTTTGTACCTCTCATACGATTCCCTCGTCCTAATTTGCAGCCAATCTATGAATGCCTGCTTCTTGTCTTCTACAACCTTCTTTGCTTCCTCATTCCACCTCTCACTACCCTTCCTTCTATTTCCTCCCGCCCTCCTTGTTCCACACACCATCTTTGCACACCTAATGACTCCCTCCTTGAACCATCCCCATTCCTCCTCCACTCCTAGTTCTACTCTATCCTTCACTCCCTTCCACTCCTCTCTCAGTTTCTTCTTATACTCATTCTCCTTTTCTTTCTCATTTAAGCAGTTCACTCTAAGTACCTCCCTACCTTCTGCCTTTTTCCTCTTTCTCCACCTATTCTCTACTCTCAATTTACCTTCCACCAGAAAATGATCTGACATTCCCCCACTCTCTCTCCTTAGAACATGTACATCCTTAACTCTTCCTACCATACTCCTGGTCACCGCTATATAGTCCATTAACGCTCTATCTGCCACCCTTCCATCCACCACCCTCTCCCATGTGTACCTATGCTTGACTTTCTTCCTAAACACTGTATTTGCTATCATCAACTCTCTTCCAAGACACATCTCTACCATCAATTACATGGAAATGTTAAAAAAATAAAATAAAAAAATCGACAAAATTATTAAAAAAAAAAAGTAAATAAATGGAAAGAGTAAAAAAAAAAGCAAATAAAAAAAGAATAAATTGTTCAAGTGTTTATCCAAGTGACTGTTATGGCTTCGACCTGCATTACATTCAAATGTGTCGGCTGCAAGTTTATTCCAGTCGTCGGCAACGCATTTGGCAAAATTGTTTCCAACGACTTCTCGGTTAAATCTACATTATTCTAGGTTCAGTACATTAGATCTCGTCCAGTTAGTATTAATTGTGAGAAAAAAAAATCTATTTTGATGTGTACAATTTCCTTTAAAAAGTGAAAGGTTTGTATCAAGCGCTCCATAAGTCTATTTTTTATTTATTTATCTATTTATTTATTCGTTTATCTATCTATTAATTTATCTATTTATTCATTTGTTCATTTATTTATCTATCTATTTATCTGTTTATTTATCTATTTTATTTATTTATTATCTATCTATCTATCTATCTATCTATCTATCTATCTATCTATCTATATATATATATATATATACATATATATATATATTATTTATTTGTTTATTTATCTATTTTTATCTATGTATTTTTTGTACACTTTTTAATCTACCAAAGTCCAGAGGTTTGGGAACGATACCGACTTAGCATATCGTACAGTCACGCGCAAAAGTTTTAACCCACGCCACATTCCTCACAATATCAATATAATTTATTCGAGTATAAAATCTATTTTCGTGTGTGGTAATTATCATGTAGTTAGGGTACTTTTTATATATAAAAAGTGACAGATAAAGGTTTTTAATTTTGTAGGTAGGTCAAAACTTTTGCTCGGGACGGCACATGATAATACAAATTAATCTACGGGAAATTAACATAATATTCCAATAAATTTTATAAAAAGTATTACAAAGGAGGAGCATGCTGACAGGAGACCTTTTGGTCCATAACTAGGTCGGATAGAAAAAAATACAAATAAATGAATAAATGAATAATTAAATAAGTAAATAATTGAATAAAAGTTATAATAATATAAATAAAAACAAATAAAATAAAGTGAATTGTGACCCTAAGAAAAGACACTACATTACGCCCGAAAATATTGACTACAGGAGACTTTCCTGTCCCTTTCAAAGTCGAATGCTGAAGCAAATAAATAAACAAGTACACAAGAGTTATGTTGCTTATCAAATCGAACCCTAAAAATTCGACAATATTCCACCTCTTTTACAAGATTCAAGAAAGATAGAGAGAAGGCTGTGAAAGTGTTCGTAAGAGATAACCTGTCACTTGACAAACATACGGGTTGCTGAAAAATATCAAGGTGGCTTTTCTGTACACGAAATGAAAAGATTATAAAGATGATGATGATGATAATGATGATGATGATGATGATGATGATGATGATGATGATGATGATGATGATGGTGATGATGATGATGATGATGATGATGATGATGATGATGATGATGATGATGATGATGATGATGATGATGATGATGATGATGATGATGATGATGATGATGATAATGATGATGATGATGATGATGATGATGATGATGAATGATGATGATGATGATGATGATGATGATGATGATGATGATGATCACGATGACGACGACAACGACGACGACGACGAGGATGATGATGATGATGATGATGATGATGATGATGATGATGATGATGATGATGATGATGGTGATGATGATAATGATGATGATGATAATGATGATGATGATGATGATGATGATGATGATGATGATGATGATGATGATGATGATGATGATGATGATGATGATGATGATGATGATGATGATGATGATGATGATGATGATGATTAACGATTCGGTTTAACGTCGTGTACTCCCCGTATCAGAAGGCTAGGACGCTGCCCATTACAGCAGAGGACTTTGTAGCGTGAAATGTAATGAACCCCCTTGGTCCAACTCACTGGTGGCAGAGCTCGCACTGCCGTCGCCTCGACCACCGCTCCAACCCTCTCGGCCAATAAACATTCTATAAAGATAAAGACATAAATCTTGATCCAGCCTAGATAGCAATCGCACAAAGTAAATGATGTAAGCAAAATTGGGAAAACAAAAGGAGCAGCGCCCGAAATGGTCCCGAGCCTTGTGGATAAGCCATATGAGCAGAGACTTCAAGCACTAGACCAGGGGTGGGCAACCAGTGGCACGCGTGCAAAACCTGGCACGCTAACAACTTTCTCCAGTACGCGAAAGCCAGAGTTCACCTTAATACAAATAACTGTGGGGGGGGGGGAGCACCATACTCGTACATAGGCCTATAATTTTACTCCGTTGGCACTCGTGGAAATTGTGCATCAAAAACTTGGCTGATTTTGGCACCTCAATTTAAAAAGGTAGCCCACCCCTGATCTAGACTATACCTCCCATTAAAGGCACGACAAGAAAGTGGTGACTTCGTTGAAGCGTTCAGTGGATGGACAAAATTGGTAAAGAAGATCTCTTGGTCTGGGATGGGATGGGATGGTGTTACAAAAGGTCCTGGGAACAAACTGAAAGAGACACATATCTAACGGATGTAACGAAACACAGTTTTCCATACAGATGTATAGATTCCTGGAATAGCCTCAGAGATAATGTAGCCTAAGTAATAACCAGGCATGAACTTAAAGTTAGCTATGATAGTCGGAGAATAAGACACAGGTTCCAACGATCGTAGCTCCTCTCATGTTTAGTACAAATTAAGTAAATAGAATTAGGTACAAACACATCCGCAGTCGTGTACTATTTCCTTGCCCATAGGGGAAAGTCACGGCTTTTTTTTATCAGTGAAAGATTTTTCAAGATGGAGGTGCAGTATGAACTCAGTACTTCACGTGTGGAAGGTCATGATGCTATCAACCAGCGTGATTTGCGTGAGGGAGAGAGAGAGAGAGAGAGAGAGAGAGAGAGAGAGAGAGAGAGAGAGAGAGAGATTCACCATGATCTTTGACAAAGAGTTTGATGTAAGGAAGAGTGACTAAACGTTCTTTATTAGCTATCAAATATTGGGAGATCTCCCCAGGGGTTCCTCTCTTGTGTTTACACGTGTAAGATTATCACGCGATTTTCCACCCACAAGACACTCTATCAATGATATAGCTACCGAGATACGCTCATTTTATCTAATCTTTCCTTTTTATTGCTTTTCAGATCGACTGGTGAAGCAAGCACATGGTATATAACTGTTCTTCAGACTTTGGCAAGTCCCCAGAAGAGCAAGACCTCCACGAACACGAGGAGGGTTCTTGGGAGATAGTCTTTCCTCGAGCTGAACACAGGAAGATCTTAGACCCATTGGAGGAAGCTACACCGACAAGGCGATTAGACCGCCGTACTCGTCACCTCAAGAATTCATATAAGTGAAAGGAGTCGCGATAAAAGGATCAGAATGCTCGAGTTCGAAAACATCCTGGAGGAGATCGGATCCTTTGGTCTTTACCAGAAGCTCCTGTGTTTCTTACTTATTCCGTTCACTACTGGACTTGTGGCTCTCACTTATTATGTCCAGATCTTCATCCTCACTGCGCCGCCGCATCTCTGTCGGCTCAGAGGAGAGAAGACAATCACGAGTAACAAAATCTACGATGAAACGAACCACACTTCCATACTCTTGGACCACTTAAGTGCTTTGATGAACGTAACTGCCGAGGTAAGTACCGATAAGGAACATGTCATTGATATAGAAAGTCCTACGTTACAAACTTAAGTTAAAACCGGACAAAATTATTTCCTTTACAAAAGCAATATTACATTGCAAACGTGCATTAATTAGCGCTGGTTTGATACTAAAAAGATAAAAAGATTATACCGACAAGTGAAAAACTTAACCTCACAATATTTTCCTCCGTATCCCAAACTTCCAAATCACAGCACTCCAATATCATTTAAGAGTAAATTAAAAATGCTTGTACACACACACGTATATATGTATGTACATATGTATATATATATATATATATATATATATATATATATATATATATATATATATATATATATATATATATATATCATTAATACTGCATCTTTGATCGGCATTTTATTCCTACATACAAGCCTCGCATTAAGTTCCAAACATTTTACTTTCTCTGTGGTCAAACTGGCAAAGAGGTTGGTCTGATAACACAGGAGCCCCGGGTTTAATGCCAGATCACAATAGACAAAGAGTTATCAACCATGATATATGTATATATATATATATATATATATATATATATATCAAACCAGCCATCCTGAGTCCACTGCTGAACAAAGGCCTCCTTCATAGCATTCCACGAATCACACGACCGTGCCACCCTCTGCCACACCACTCCTGCAAACTTCTCGATCTTGTCTCTCCACCTTCTGTCTGGTCTCCCTCTTCCACGCTTCCTATCTCGCGGCGTCCACTCAGTAACACACTTGCTCCATCGCTCATCAGTCCTTCGCACCAACTTACCTGCCCAATTCCACTTCCTCTCTTTTACTGTTTCCATAATATCTTTCACTCTTGTCTGCTCTCTCACCCAGCTTGCTCTCTTTCGGTCTCTCAGTGTTATTCCCATCATTGATCTCTCCATTCTCCTCTGCGCAGTCCTTAGCTTTGTTTTCATCACCCTCGTTGGCTTCTAAGTTTCACACTCGTAGATGTTGGTAGAATGCATTAATTGTAAACTTTACGTTTCAAACATAAAGGTAGAAAACCTCTCAGGATTTCATTATACTTACCAAACACTTTCCAACCAATTGCAATGCGTCTTTTTATTTCATTATCATGATCTTTCGTCACCTTCACCATCTGGCCTAACTAATTATACTCCTCAACTTCCTCAAAATTTTCATCATCAATTACAATCTCTTTTCTTTGAACTTTCGTGTTGAACATTACTTTGGTTTTACTCTTATTGATTTTTAAACCTACTTTGAGACTTTCTTTGTTTAGATCGCTCAGCATATCTTATAAGTCTTCTGCTCTTTCTGAAATAAGAATAATGTCATCCGTAAACCTTAGGTGGTTCAAATATTCGCCATTAATATTCAAACCTTTCTTTTCACAACTCAATCTTCTGAAAATATCTTCCAATCAAGCTGTAAATAATTTGGGTGAAATTGTATCGCCTTGTCGTATTCCTTTCTCGATCTTGATTTTTTTCTGTATCATTATGTAGTCGAATTATAGCGGTACCTTTCGCATAAATCTTTTCTAAAACTTTTACGATCTGTTCGTTTGTACCCTGTTTGCGTAGCGAGTTTAATATTGCTATTTGTTCTACCGAGTCAAAGGCCTTCTCGTAATCTACAAAAGCTAAACACAGAGGTATATTGTATTATGTCGTTTTCTCGATTAGTTGGTTTATCGCCTGCAAGTGGTCTAGAGTCGAATATCCGCTTCTAAAGCTTGCCTGTTCTCTCGGTTGGTTTTCATCTAAAACTTGACTTAGTCTATTTGTAAGGATCTTGGAGAATATTTTATATATATTTTATAGCAAGCTAATCAGTCGATAGTTACTAAGGTCCTTCTGGTCTCCTTTTTTATAAAGCAAAATCACTATAGCATTGCACCACGCATCAGGGACGCTTTCTTAACGTAAACACTGGGTGTATAATTCAGCTAATTTAGTATGAACTAATTTACCTGCATCTTTCAACAGATCTATTGATATACCATCTTCCCCAGGTGCTTTTCCTCGTTTTATAGTTTTTAGAGCAAATTCTACTTCTTTGTAATCTCTGGTACACTACTAACATCTACACATGAATTTACTGACTCAACAATGGTCTTCGACGAGTAAAGCTCTTGGTAAAATTCCTCTACTCTTTATACCATTTTGTCTCTACATTTAATCATTTCTCCATTTCTATCTTTCAAACATATCCTTTGCTGTCTTCCTAAAGCATGTCTGCGCTTGGTCACTTTAATAATTTTACCTTTCCGAATAGTTTCCTCTATTTCATCCATGTTTCTCTTTCTTTTCTCTGATCTCTGCCTTTTCTTGATAAGCTTGTTTAGTTCTACTCTTTCTATTTCCTCTCTCCTGCTTTTGATCTGCATGGTCCTTTGGAGTATTTGTTTTCTCTAATGTTTTTTGTACTTCCTACTTTCTCTGCTGATTCCCTAATGATATTCACTAAATTCAAATTAATATCTTCCACGGTGTCCTCGTTAGTTCTTAGAGCTTCGAATCTATTTTTAATTTCTAACTGAAATTTCTTATTATTATCCTTAACCTTTGCAAGGCTTATTTTCTTTTTTAAAACTAGTTTATTTCTCTCGGCTCTGAAATTGAATTTAGCTGTGCAACCTACCATTCTATGGTCACTACCTATGTTGACTTTATTTATCACCGTAACATTGTTAACGCTTTTGGTCCCATCTCCTAATATGGAGTCTATTTCGTTCTTTGTTGTTCCATTTGGACTTCTCCACGTCCATTTACGACCTACACGCTTTTGGAAGAAAGTGTTCATTATCTTCATATTGTAGTTCTCAGCAAAATTTAATAATCTCTCACCTCTCATTTCTTTCACCTACTCCAAACTTCCCAGTGCACGTCTCATCTCCCATCTTCTTCCCTACTTTACCATTAAAGTCGCCTATTACTAACGTATACTTTTTTATCCATTACCTGACTTAAATCATCATAGAACGACTCAATTTCATCGTCTGAGCTCCGTGAAGTTGGTGCATAAACTTGAACTATTTCTAGAGTGTATATTTTGCACAGCCTAATCATAATCCAAGCTACCCTGTCTGATAAACTACTGAATTTGACTACGTTACCAGCAACCTCTCGGTTTATCAAGAATCCTACTCCACTAGATCTTTCTTTGTCCTTACCTCTATAGTAGAACAGGTGGTGACCATCTTGTAATTGTATCAGCTTTTCTTCCGTTCTTCGGACTTCGCTCAGTCCTACGATGTCCCACTTGATGTTTTCTAGTTCTTCCATTAAACTCTCTAGTCTGTGGTCTTCTGAGAGACTTCTTACGTTGTAAGTCTAGATCTTTATATATATATATATATATATATATATATATATATATATATATATATGTATATATAATATTGTGTATAATAGTTTCAGAGGGATCAGTTTGTTCAGCGTAGTTGAGAAGGATTATGAGAAGGTTTTAATCGTGAGGATTAGTGGAGGAACAGAGGCGGTAATTGGTAAGGAACATTGTGGGTCAAAGAAAGGCAGGGGTTGTGTGGATTAGATTTTTGTGGTAATACAGATATGTGAGAAAGCTTTACCGAAAGTTAAGGATTTTTTGGGGCCTTTATGGATTTGGAAAAAAAATTATAACAAGGTAGACAGGAGGGCACTGTGGGAGGTTTTGCAGATATGTGGGTTTGGGGGGAGAGCTGTTAAGGTCAGTCACGAGTTTTTACGAGCATAGTAGAGCCTGTGTTAGAATGGGAAATGGAGAAAGCCAATGGTTTGAGGTAAAGGTGATGTGTCATGCCGCCATGGCTGTTCAATGTGTATATGGGTGGAGTGGTGCGGGAGGTAAAGGCCAGGGTAACGGGCAGGAGATTGGAGATGGTTAAAGAAAATGAAGAGAAGTGGGAGGTGAGCCAGTTGCTCTTAGCTGACGACACTGCGCTTGTGGCATGGTTAGAGGAGGGATTGAGGGAGTTAGTGACGGGGTTTGGAATTGTATGCGATAGGAGAAAGTTGAAGGTAAATGTGGGTAAAAGTAAGATTATGAGATGCGCAAGGATAGAGGATGACAGTGAGTTGGAAGTAAGTCTTTAAGGATAGAGGCTGGAGGAAGTGGATAGCTTTAGGTATTTGGGGTCGCATGCGGCAGGAAAGGGAGGAGTGGAGGTAAAGGTAAATTGTACATTGAGTGAAACAAGTAAATGCCTTGAGGGATAAAAAAGTGTAATGAGAAATAGGTATCTGGGAATGGATGCAAAGAGGATTGTATGAAGGGGTGATTGTGCTGACGGATTTCTATGGGGCAGAGAGATGGAACTTATGAGAGGTAGAAAGGAAGAGTTCAAATGTGTTTATGGTGAAAGGTGTGAGAAGTATGGGAAGGGTTACTAGGTTGAATAGAGTGAGAAACGAGGAGATGAAGAGGCGAGCGGAAGTGGAAAAAAAGATGACAGGAAGGGCCGATGAAAAAGCATTGGGATGATTTGGACATATGGAAAGAATGAGGAAAGAAAGATTGGTAAAAGAGGTGTGGAAGGCAGAGGTGGGTGGAGTGAACTTGAGAGGACGACCGAGGATGAGACGGATGGATAGGGTGAAGGGGGCGTTGAGAGAAAGGGAATGTCTGGTGAGCAAGGAAGGGAGAAGGTAGGAGATAGAGATGAGAGGGAAATCGCAGTGTATGGATGATACTGTTATGCAAAGAAGGGAAAGGTGGGGGATCGGGGTGGTGGGGGGTGCTTATGTGTGAATGATAATTTAACTCAGCCCAAAGGGATTTCTCACCGTCTTCTCTTTTTCTGCATAAGAGGACGGAGAGAGGTGGTCGCCGGTCGCCGATTAAGTGAAATGGCCTTGCTGTGGATGCAGTGTGTCCTGTTACATTGCTTCTGACCAAGGGCAGTGGGTGGGATACAAGGATGACCCGTCATCCAGGAGGAGTTAAGATGAGAGGGTGGAAGAGGTGGTGGAGGGGAGTGGAATGGGTGGGAGTAGGTAAATGCTTTTGACTTGCCTGCCTCCCATGTAAGAGGGGAAATGCACTTGGTATATAGATAGATAGATACACTACAGACACTGACCTCAACTCCAGTCATTAAGAATAGTGTGTGACTTTGGTCCGTAGAGGTGTTCCTAAATTCCTAAGTAGTTACTGTGTAAAGTATATTTCCATTTTTTTTTTCTGATCTCCGGACTTTTGTTTGCAGACGAGTGAAGCTCCGCATCCTATGCGATGTCATCAGTACCCAGCCAACTTGTCATCGACTACTCTTGGCATCAACTTCACCGACTCTCTTCCCAACGACTTGACGTCACTGGTTTCAGTACCGACCCCGAGCGAGCCCTGCACCAATGGCTGGGACTACGACTACAACGTAATGTTTCAGAACTACGCTTCGGAGGTGCGTTACGAACCACGTTTCATCCGTTTCGAAAATGTTATGGCTTGTTTATTAGTTCACCTATTTGTGTTAACACCTTTACTGAATAAAAAGTGATTAACATCCTTATGGTGAATGATGGTTATCTAGGAGTGATGAAATAAAGAGACAAATAGTTACAACTTCTAAGCGAACGATCATTGAGTATTCTACCAACATGATTTATTGATTTACTTATTTCATTTGTTTATTTACATATTTATTTATCTATTTATCTTTATCTTTAATAAAGTTTATATTTTCTTGGGTCAACATTACAGCAAAATCTGGTGTGTAACGAGTCCTGGAGGCCTTACATGGTTATCACAGCCTTCTGGATCGGAAACACAATCGGGTCATGGATCTGGGGAATTGTATCGGACACGTAAGTAGAGAGCGTCATACCCATTGGATCTTGAACCCTTTGATAGGTTCTAATCCCATGAGTTGGCTCTAGTTCATGACCCCTTTACTACCGGGAGGATCCCATGTATAGAATATTCATCTTTTTTCTTTAACAAGATATGAACAAATATTAACAGATGAATAACAAAATGATCAACTAAATGGTAATAAGCTAATAAGATAGATGAAAAACAAAATAATAGAAATGAATAATGACAAGATAAAATGAACAATCTATCTGTCTATTTATTTATCAATATACCAATAAGCTTCTTCCCCATTATAAGGAAGGTAAGTAGCCAGCCAAGCCACACACCCACTCCCACCCTTCACCCGCTCCCCGTTTATTTTAGCTTATTGTGGATGAAGGGTCATGTAATAGAATTAATTTAGATAGAATAATAGGAAAAGAAAAACAATAATTTTTTAGAGAAGGCAAAAAACAGCGACGAATGAAAAAATAACAAAGACAGAGCGAAGTCTCCCAGCCGATGCAGCAATGAGTCTGAATTGCCTTCCATGCGGAAATATTTCATATAAACCTCTTCAATACCGGTTGAAGCCAGTCTGTTCCATTCATCTCCGTGGCACTCAGTTTCATTTGTGAGGTGATTACAGCCTATCTTGATAAGTTTGTTTTATTACCAGTTCTTTCCTGTACTTAGAATGTAAAATCGGGAATGTTCCAGGTATTTATATGCGTATTGTGAACGCACTCTTTATCTCAAACCCGTTTTACAACAACGTAAAGATGGTAGTATTCTATTTCATTACTTCCGTCACGATATAGAGCTGAAGTTGAAATCTAAAGTAATATTTTGTGAGCCTATTTACTGCCTGTAACAATATATTTACCAATATTCTAGTCATCAAAATGACTGCACGTTTTCTCAAATCATGTAAAACGGCCTAAATATGAGGAAAAAATAACATTATTCTAGAAAAACTTCAGAACTAGGAATAAAAATGAAGAGATCAATGGCAACCTAGAAAACCTGATATGTCGTCACAGGTTCAAAAAACATTTCAATTACTCTTAGTCTCTTCGAGGAGACGAAAGCCAAGTTTCCCTTCCTTCTCGTGCAGGTGTAACGCGGCATAAACATACATGGCACCCAGTGACGTAAAAGCGTAGATAACACTTATTTCCTGAAGTCTTTTAAGAGGTGATAAAAGTTCAGCAAGCACAAAACAAGGAAATTCTTTCACAGTAATTTCTTTTTGTACTTTTCCTTTCGTGCCGTGTCTTTTGGTAGTGAAATGCGCTGAGGTTCAAATCATACAAGAGGAATAAGACTGGCAATAAGATTTCTGCAGAAAACCTATTTCAAGGTTTCTTGATGAACAGATTTAATTGTTCTTTTAATGTTGAGAAGTAATTTGTGTTCACTTTATCCCACCCCGCCAAAAAAAGGTAAATAATAATAATAATAAAATGTTCATGAAGAGAAACCCTTCGCTTTTTTACAAAGCTGACAATCATAATTGTCCAATATTTCTTCATATAGAAATGTATAATTTGTAACAGCAGACCATAACTCCCCCGCCCTTAAATCTTGCCACGGATCCCTTGGGAGCCCCCACGGTCTCCGGTTGAGAACCCTTGGACTAAGACTATTGCCGGAACGTCGGTTAATAAATCTCACTCATCGAGGTTTACGTTTTCCCACGAAGTGTTACAAAACATCTGAATACAGGGGCATTCAAATGAGTCAAGGGCTTTAACAAGGGTGCTGCAGGCAAGGTCATCATACAAAGACAACAGGGGAGGACTCGTAGTAATGAGTTTAAATTGGACACATTTAAGTTTAAGAAGGAAATACGCAAGAACTGGTTTACCAACAGAGTTGTTAACGAATGATAAAGACTTAGAAATCGTGTAGTGAGCGCTGAAACTATTGGTCGTTTTGAGAGAAAACGAGATAACTTTATGGATAGGCAAGACAGGTGGTAATGGACATGGAACTGCCAAGTACATGGCCTCATGCATTCTCCTCCATTTTTGTGTTCTTATGAATGTAATATGATCATTATTATTGTCGTATCCCTGACCTTCTTCTTGGTATGCAGATGTGGACGACGCCCAACCATCGCCATCATCCACCTCATCTACGGAGTCGCAGGTTTCGCCTCCGTCTTCGTGGACAACTTCACGGTCTTCCTTGCGCTCAGGGTCCTCGTCGGATCCGCACACCACACCGTCACGCACCTCCCCTTCGTTCTGGGTAAATAAATAAATAAATGAATAGATAAATAAATAAAAATAAAGGACTAAAATAAAATAAAATAATAATAATAATAATGATAATAATAATAATAGTAATAATAATAATAATAATGATAATAATAATGATAATGATAATGATAATAATAATAATGATAATAATAATGATAATAATAATAACAATAATGATGATAATGATAATAATAATAATAATAATAATAATAATAATAATAATAATAATAATAATAATAATAATCATAATAATAATATAATAATAATAATGATAGTAATAATAAAAAAATTCTTAGGTTCTTGGAAGTTTTATACCATTCTATACCGAATTTCTTCAGTTGTGTACCGTGCGCATGCGTGCACTTAAGCACATGTGACCTTACACCCGAAGTCTATATACATATCTCTCAATGCAGTGGTTGAATACTGCGGGATGAATAGCCGAGCCATTCCTCTACTGGTCATCATGATGTCCTACACCTGCGGCTCGATCCTAACGCCGGTCCTGGCATGGTTCCTGTGGGACTGGAGGATCCTACTCGGCATCACCTCGGCCCCGGCTGTCCTGGTCTTCCTCCTCTACAAGTTTGTCATCAAGATTTATACTTACGTTTGAAAGTAGTGAGGGATCGGGGACAGAGAATATATGAGGATCTTAAAGAGAATAAGAAATTCTCCTGAAGGCAGATGAGTGAGGTGAAAAAGCCAGAGGAGAGAGTGGAGAGCGGGATAGATTATTAGACTTTACAGAAAAGGACGAGGAAGGTGGTGTGTGTTCTTCAGAGAAGTGTTAAATGTGAGTGAAGGTGCGGAAGTAGATATGTCGACGCTAGGAGATGGATTGAGAAGCAGAAGAGGTGAGTGAGCACAAATTAGTGGAAAATAGTGGAAGGTGTGGTGATAAAATTGAAACATAAAAAAGTGGTGGGGGACAGTGTTGTGAGTAGATGATTAGAAATGGGGTACTGACGTGAGAGAGTCGTTGACATGAGTGCTTAATGTAGCCTAAGCCAAGGGTAAAGGAAAGTTTCAAGGTACTGAGCATGCTGCTGTTAATCCATAAAAGGTAAAGTTTGTAAACTCGACTGTAAAAGAACATACAGGTATTATCCTTTTGATAATTAATTTCAGACTTGTAATACAAAGATAATGACAAAACAGGAAATGATAGGAGATGAGGCTTGTAGTTTTCGTAAAGGAAGTAGTTATGTAAACCAGATATTCACACTGAGAAAGTCAGTAGAGAACGCTTGAGAAAAGGAGAACACATTTACCTGAATTTTGTGGATTTAGAGAAGGCGAATGATAATATAGATAGGAAAGCAATATGGGAGACCATGGGACTGTACAGATTGAGGAAAAGGAATTTAAGAGAAGGCAGTGGAGAGCTTTTATGATGGGTGTATGACTACAAAATATGGAGAGTGAGGTGTTCGAGGTGATTTTTTTTTTCAGGGCTATGCAATGTCACCATGGCTGTTTAACAAGTATAAGGAAGGAATGATAAGAGACGTGAATACAAGAGTTTTGAGTAGGGGAGTACAGTTAGAGAAAAAGAAGCAAGATTATATATATGCATATATATGTGTATATATATATACATATGTATATATATATATATATATATTTATATATATATATATATATATATATATATATATATATATGCACAAATTTCACAAGTCACACGTGAATCACAAATATGCAGAGTTCACTAGGAAAAGGAAAAACACACGGAATCCGAGCGCTTTCGTGATATATTCACATTATCAAGGAGTACAGGAAAATGAGAACAAAAAATGGAGATACAAAGTATAAATAGGACAAGAGAGACATTTACCCTCCTCTCCGAAGCCTGAAAGCTCAGGTTGGGTCACTCGGCGAGGTCATGGGAACAGATCATTATTACATTAACTTTTAAAAAATGTACTATTTATATTACTGACAATATATGGATCTAATTTATATAATCCTAAACTATTATTAATGAGTTGGTCATAATTGCATTTGATAATTTCTGACTCTATGATATTTCTTTCTGTTATATTCTTACATTGTATAATTTTTTAAACATTTTTCTAGTCAATAGGATGGTCAAATTCACAAACATGTTTAAAAAGTGCACTAGATTCTTGGCCCTTTTTTATGCTGTTTTTATGCTGTTTAATCCTAACCTCTATTTTTTTTCCTGTTTGACCTACATAATATTTGTCACATCTACCACAAGGTGTATGTGAATTTGACCATCCTATTGACTGGAAAAATGATTAAAAAATTATACAATGTAAGAATATAACAGAAAGAAATATCATAGAGTCAGGAATTATCAAATGCAATTATGACCAACTCATTAATAATAGTTTAGGATTATATAAATTAGATCCATATATTGCCATTAATATAAATAATACATATTTTAAAAGTTAATGTAATAATGATCTGTTCCCATGACCTCGCCGAGTGACCTGACCTGAGCTTTCAGGCTTCGGAGAGGAGGGTAAATGTCTCTCTTGTCCTATTTATACTTTGTATCTCCATTTTTTGTTCTCATCTTTCCGTACTCCTTGATATTGTGAATATATCACGAAAGCGCTCGGATTCCGTGTGTTTTTCCTTTTCCTAGTGGACTCTGCATATATATATATATATATATATATATATATATATATATATATATATATAGAGAGAGAGAGAGAGAGAGAGAGAGAGAGAGACGTGTGGAGGTGAACATGGGAAGATAGAAGGCTTTACATGAAAGTTACAAAGTGTGGCAAAGTTAAAAACAATAGGATCCATGCGTAGAATAGGTCACAGATCAGGAGTAGGAGGAAGAGTGGTGTAGGCTAACCTGAAGTGACATGCTCATGTTGGGAGAAATGATGGTGCCGTGGCAAAGAGAAGGTAGATAGATCAATGAGAATTGGCAATTATGATATCGAAGTGAACAAGCAAGGTTGAAGCAAATGAATAAATGAATAAATCAAATAAAACGAGGTACGATTTTTGCATGATTTATACAGTAAGGAGTGGAAGGAAGGAACGAAACGCGAGAAAAAATGATAGGGACATTTGCTCTCCATGTCTAGCCATCTCACATCCCGCAAAACTACAAAGGCTCGTTTTAGATGTATCAACTTTTCGCCGTGCGCCGACCACGACACGACGTCATGCTCTCAAGTGACCATGGGTGTCTATGGACACTTTCACACGTCACGATCATAGCCACGTGTGAAAGCCTCCATAGACACCCATTTTTATTTGAGAGCACGACGTCACGTCGTGGACGGCGCACGACGAAAAGTCATTACGTGTGAAACGACCCTAAAGATTGGAAAAAAATGAAAGTTTAGTATATGTAACCAGAGGTCTTTATTTTGCTTGA
This sequence comes from Oratosquilla oratoria, assembly GCF_046742065.1. NCBI lineage: Eukaryota > Metazoa > Arthropoda > Malacostraca > Stomatopoda > Squillidae > Oratosquilla > Oratosquilla oratoria. The sequence continues at coordinate 36,361,997 of NC_134782.1, forward strand.
ATTTGTTTACTTTCCTTGATTACCCCCCCCCCAAGTAACGAGTGTGCCCCCAATTCCTTTCCCCCACGAATCACCGCAGTTCACATTTTCTTTCCCCAAGAATCATCCCGGAGTCCTCATCCTGGCTGCTGACACGGGGACGCGGTTCAACCGCTCTCAGACAGCTCGAGACCGTCGCGAAGGTGAATAAGCGCAAAATGTCCCCAGATACGATCAATGACCTACTCAGCATAGAGCCCGAGGATCCTAAGGAGAACAAGAACAACCGCGCCATAACAGCCATCTTCGTGTATCCGAGTCTCAGGAAGAACGTGTTCTTCGTTCTCGTTGTCTGGTAAGTGAACGAGTCAGAGTTCGACAGATTCCCGATGTCGTCTTCAACTCTTTGTTCATTTGTCCAGTTGGTTCCTCATTCGTAGTTGTAATTATCGCTGTCGTCGTCATAGTTACCATCATTACCGTTATTGTTAGCAATGTTATTGTTATTTGGAGTTTGGAAAAAGATTTGCAGATACTGGAGCACACGTTTTCGATTTACAAAAGTACTGATGCATTGGTTTTAATTTCCTAAGACTAGTTAGTGTATTTCACTTTCATTTCCGGTTTTCAAGCACTTTTATAATCTGGACTTAGTGACATGTTAGCTGAAGAGTTTTATTCTTATTTTTATTATTATTTTTCATCACGATCTAGATTTTTAATGTGTCCATACATGCCTTTGATATTTGCTAGCGTGCTCCCTTTCGTTTTTCATCGTACGCAATGGTCTGGGCACAGGCAAAGCTATGACCCACTAAAAGGATTGTATTATTCATCTGCCTATTTACCCATTTCTCAGATTTATATTCTTATGCGTTTATCGTTTTATTATTTGTGTTTGTTTGTTCTGTTTGTTTACTTATTCATTCATTTATATATGCTTTTACTAATTTATCTATTTATCTATTTATTCATTCATTCGTTCATTAATCTATTTATTAATTAATTCATTCATGTATGTATTTATCTGTTTATTTATTCATCCATTTATCTGCATACCTATTTCGTTATTGGCATCTAGCATTCATATTCCCATTACTTATTGCAGGATGTTGAGCTGCATGTGTTATTACGGCCACTGCCAAAACACCGCCAACCTCAGCTCCAACCTCTTCATGAGTTTCCTGCTGGGGTCCCTGGTCGAGATCCCTGCCTGGGGCGGGCCCTTCCTCATCAACCGCTTCGGACGTCGCCCGCCTCTCTTCGTCGCCTTGGTCCTGTCGGGCACGGCCGGAATCGTCTACGCTATGCTGCCCGAAGGTGAGAGAAGGACCAGGAAACCCTTTTCTTTCTTTCTTTCTCCACTGTAGTCCTCTGGATACAGTGTCGAATTCGCGAACATGTGGTCGTGCGTTTGTTTCCTGATGCGTGGCATGTCGCGTTGGTTACCGACAGCCCTGGCCAGGCAGGGAAGCGAACTTACATCGGCCTAGAAATAAGAAACAGCGGCTTGCCGCAACTGACAGGGCTTTACCCTACCAGGTTTTTTCTCATTTCCCACTGCCTAGCAATGATCTAGTTTTACCCTGAAAAAATATTTGTGAAATACACTATTAAAATATTTATTCACTTATTTGCCTGTACGAGTATATCTATTCACTTATTTCATTAGTATATTTATCTTTGTTATTCATTTAATTCAAATCCATTTTTATTCTGAAAAATAATTGTGAAATACACCTATCTAAATATCTATTTATCCATTAGTTTGCACATTCATTCACTTATTCTATTTAGTCATTATTCCAATTCAGTAGAGGACTAATCCAGTTTTACTTTAAAAACAAAATGATTGTGAAATAAACTTGGTACGTCATTTGAATGACGTCATCATCTAGAAACGAAAGCGGCTCTCTCATTGAATTCTCTTCTCCGAAGACTCTGGTTGGCTGAGCTTAGGAATCGCCCTCTTCGGCCGCATGACCATCACGTGCGCCTACTACATCACTCTGCAGTACGGCCCAGAGATCTTCCCCACCGTGGTCAGGGGCCAGGGCGTGGCCATGTCAGAGACGATGGGAGGCATCGCCATTTTCCTCTCGCCGTCAATCGTTTACTTGGTGAGAGTAGTTTTTATAATTATTTATTTGATTTCTCTATTTATCTATACCCATTTATTTATTTACTTACTTATTCGTTGTTTTTCTTTTTATATTCATCTATTTATATTTGTTTGTTTTCATTTATTTCTAACTTCTCTGATCGCGTGTGCTTTCGGGGAGTGCTCCTTTGGTATAGAATTTTCCGAAAAAATCCAACTTCGTCTCAACACTGACGCCACCCTCCAGTAATACTTATCATTCCGGTGATCGATTAAGAAATTAAACCAATTAGCAACTCCAGCCTGAGGCTAAGAGTGTGATTGTCCCAAAGTGTGATTTCATCCAAAGCAGAACGACTGGCGTGTTTTGACGACCTTATCCGTCAAACCAGTAGAACGCCATGATTGGACAACATCCAGTAGGCTAATACGTAATTTATCTAGCCACATCCTAAAACTTCACCATTTAACTCCGTTATTATGAAACATGTATTTTATATATATATATATATATATATATATATATATATATATATATATATATATATATGTATATATATATATATATATATATGAGACCATAAGGCTTACACTAGGCAGTTCCTTATCCCTTACCACCTGTGATCCCTATCCATAAAGTTATCTCTTAAAACAAACAATAGTCTCAGCAATCACTACATGGTTACTAAGTCTATTCCATGCGTTAACCATACTGTTGGTAACCCAGTTCTTGCCTATGTTCTTCTTCTTAAACCTAAATTTGTCACCATCGCATGAAGAACACCATCCTAACTATTGCCTATTTAGATTTCCTTCTATCCGACGTGAAAGGTCGTCAGGGAGGCCTTAGTGTCTATGCAAGGGGAATCCCATGAGCTAAGCAGGTCCCCACATGCAGCATCCATCTACTTTCGAGAACGAGCACTTTCCATTAGTCCCAGCTCGACATACACAAACATCAATATACTTATCACACCACACTTACTTTCATTGATGTTTATCATTATTTATTATAGGCCTAGTACTGGACATCAAATCCTCAATTTTGAGATAAATCTTTGCCTGCCTCGGGGTCTTGTACCATTTTGCATTATTTAGGCCCAGTCTGTCTGGGAGGCCGTATGCGCAAGTTTTACAGTTACGTAAAGGTCGGCGAGCGTTTGTGAGTGCGGTATTGATCACAGGCGCGCTTGCAGCAACTTGGCCGTGTACCACAGCCTTCCGAGAGCACCCCCAATACTAAGAGTGGGATCATATGGACCCCACCTTCTGATTAAAAAGAAAAGAAGAAAAAACAAAACAAAACAAAAAAACTCCCGGTTGGTCTACGGCCTGGCGCTGTGGTGGACTCGGCAATGCAAATGCACGAGTAATGAGGAAAGAAGGAGGCTGAGAATCGGTGTTCAAGGGGTTGGGGGAAAGGGAGCACACGTAAGGAGGGGAGGGGAGATGTTGTAAGGGAAATGAAGGGACGAGGTGGGAGAGGAAAGGGAAAGGAAAGATTGGGATAGGAAAGGAGAGATTGGAAGGAAATATTAGTATTGGAAAGGGAAAAGGAAGGAAAAAGAAGGACGGAGTGGGAGGGGAAAAGGATGCCAATAGAAGGGGAGGCATTGGAAGGGAAGGTAAGAGCAAAAAGGGAAAGGAAGGGACGGGGCAGGAGAAACTTTAAGGGAAGGGAAGGGGAGAGAAAGGAAGAGAAGGAAGTACTTCATACTATGAATCTTCCTGTCTTGGAGATTTCCACCTTTTAGTAACTTCCAAACACAGTCATGATGTCAAACCATTCACTAAACTGTCCTCTTCTTCTTCTTCTCTTTCGTCTCCTCCTTTTTCTTCTTCTTCTCCTTCGTCCTTTTTTCTTCCTCTCCTTTTTCTTCTCCTTCTTTCTTCTTCCAAAAGATAGACCAACACTAACATGAGGTTTCTTGTTTTCGGCAGAGCGAAGTCCACCACGCCCTCCCGCTTATGGTCTTCGGCGGCCTGTCCCTCCTGGGCGCCGCCGTCACGCTCCTCCTGCCAGAGACGATGGGCGTCGCCCTCCCGCAGACGCTGGAACAGGCGGAGATCTTCTGCAGGAAGTCGGGGACGTGTTTCAGCTGCGGCAAGAGGTAACACACTACGCACAAAGATCCCGTATTTCGTCGTGTGTTATGATTCCTGGGGGGAGGAAAAATAGGAGAAAGAGGAGCAGGAGGAGGAGGAAAAGCAGGGGGAAGAGGAGGAGGAGAAACAGAGGAAGGATGAACAGGAGAAGAAAAAAGCAGGGGGAAGAGAAGGAGGAGGAACAGAAGAAAGAGGAGCAGGAGGAGGAAAAGATGGGGGAAGAAGAGGAGTGAGAAGAGAAACAGGATAGAGGGAGTAGGAGTTGGAGGAAAACAAGGGAAAGTGGAAGAAGAGGAAGAGGAAAAACAGGAGAAAGAGGAGGAACGAAAGTAAAAGACAGAGAAGGAAGAGGAAAAATAGAAGAAAGAGGAGGAGGAGGAAAAGCAGAAGACAGATGGGGAACAGGAGGAGGAAAAACAAGGGGGAATAGGAAGAGGAGGAGGAAAAGGAACAAAAGTAGGAGATAGAGGAGGAAGAAGAGGAGGAAAAAAAAGAAAGAGAAGGAAGAGCAGGAGAAAGAGGAGTGGGAGTGATTTTGCCAATTACATATTGTATGTCTATCTATTCTGATCGTCAAATGTAGTGTGTATATTTATACCTGTGATCTAATATTCTACTTTTCCTTTCCAGTGAAAAAGACGTACATAATGAAGAACTGGCTCAGAAGCTATGATTCACCAAAATGACAGCACTTTAGAAAAGCTGATAAAATATTTGGAAAACAAGTCCGTGACACCCTTCCAAAAGACGATGTTTTCATCTCCATTGAACATTATCAGGAGTTAACAAAAATGACTAATGTGGCTATCTGAAAAAAAAGGAAGAGAAACATGGATTATTCTAAGAAAATTATTCAAAAAGGTGGCAGTTCATGAACTGGCCCAACAGTTTCTGTATCTGTTCAGTGTTGATGGTGCTCTGCATGAATGGGGTTGCATTACCCATCCATGACTGATGAATCTAACTAATCTACACAAACAAAAGAAATGGGAAATGTGGGGCTAGTGTCCTTAACCCTCAAAGGATAACTAATACATTGAAATCAGTTCCTCCTTTTCCTCCTCTTCTTGCACTTCTGCTATGAAACTCCCACTCTCACAAAGTTGTTTCAAAGTGAACACTTACCTTGTGTAAACTACTATTCTTCTGTTTCTCTGATCATCTTTTGTAATATAATTACATATACCACCTCAATAAGGATACTCAAAAAGCTAATACTTCTATAGTCTTCATATTTAAGTTTAATTACTTTCCCCATATGAATTGGCATAATGCAAGATTTCTTCCAATCTTCAAATACTCTCCTCTAGTATCATATACCATTATTATTCTCCCATTACCTATACCCATTTTTAATCATCTTTACAATCACATCATCCAATCCCCTCAGACTGACTATATTTCAATTTTGCCAGTGCCTTTGCCACTTCTTCATTAATATCCATGCTAGGGAGAAACTGAATGAAGAGTAATCACAGAATTGAATGGGTACAAATTTGTGTCATACAGCATGTCTCATTTAATGCCATAACCTGTTACCTACATATTCTCTATGATTAATTTGTAAACAATATTATTTTTATCATTGTAAAAGAACTATCATAAGTTATACATTTGCCAATATAACATTTCCATATACAAGTGAAGGTATTTTGTGATACAGCAATTCCATAATTCTCAGGACCAAGTGCATTATATCATTTTCAGTGTTTGGAGATTGCTATGAAGTGTGATATAATTCATTGGTTCAATAATCACTAGGGTATTAAACACCATCAGTATTTTTTTTTCAAATTTGGAAACTTCTGAATCCATTAATGGGTTGAACCTAACTTGATTCCCTGTATTGGGAAGTACAAATTTGTATTTTTTCCACTTGTCACCTCACAATTCTAAATATTACCAGTATACTCTATAACTTTCTGCAAGTGATGGTTCTATGGGATCAATATGAGATTTACATCACTGCCACCCATTTCCAAAAACCTGTCAACCCCCTCACTTACACATGGAAGTACTGTCCCAAGGGGCTGCGTCTCAGTTTCTGGGCTGGGACTCTGTCTTCAGACTAAGTCCAGGATCTCTCCATCAACTTCCATTATATTCCCACTTTTTCACATGAAAAGAGGTGACAACCAACAAGTGCTCCCCTCCAAATCTTATTAGTCAGTAACACTGAAACAAATCTACACTGGTACAGTACAAGCAACAGACTGATGTTTTCCTCCTAGAGATTTGTAGGAAGGCCCAAAGAGCATTGCCAACTAATGTAGGGCTATATGTTTCCAATCAGGGTAATTTGAGGCTAAAATTATTAATAATTATCATTTATAAAGATACAACATTCTTCCTGTGTTATCATTCTTAAATTCTATTTTCGTCATAAATCTTTAATACTTCTAGCACATGTTAACAAAATAATGTGGTGTTTGAAAATTTTCAACCTGTAGAGTTTCTCTAACAGCAAGGAGCCATCGGTGTTTTTGTCACCATTGTTATCCCACAATGAATAATGGCAGGAGATGAGGGTTCCCTCTAGACTCCCAAAAGTGTTAGGAGATGCCTGTACTCAAGATAAGGGAGATGGGTAACCATACACCATTTAAAATTTACTTAACCTGGGACTGTAAAGTGTGACAGTGTGGTACATTGTAATTAACTGGAGTTGAAAATTTCCCAAAATCAACAATGCCTGTCTTCCACCCCATTGTGATGATGTGATCAATCACAACATCAAAAACTTTAAACATACTCTGAAAGAGTTGTATTTAAATCTATTTTTACTTCACCAACAGCAGTATTATGGATGCAGCACTGCTGTCTAAACCCATGAGTAATTTTGACTAATCTGGGGACAAAGTCGTGTTTCAGTCTTACCCATTTTTGACCAATTCACTTCCTTCTTGAATTCCCATATACCCTTTCAAAGTGGCATTTCTTCTGATAAGCAATAGGCAGGCAAAAGAATATTTTAGCTTAGCTACCCACCTTATAGGGGGAATTTGGGCCTTGTGTATGTGCAGTATCATGTACTATTATTCACTTAAACAGTAAAACCAAAGAAAAAATGGGTCTCATTTCTGAGACACCTTTCTTTCCATGGCAAGGCCCCTCAAAAGAAATACTTTGATGTCTGTCATTAACCCCATAAATAAAGTGACCATACTGAAGAGGCTAAAGACATCCTCACAAAAATTTTCATAAGTTATACTGTCATTCAGCCATATATCCTAGGAATGCAAATTTTCAGGGCTTAAAATCCTCTTACCACCACCAGTAGATAATGTTCTGCTACTAAGCCTATTGTTTTTAATTAGAATATTGTTCCCATATTGGGTACAGACTGCTTAGTTGTACACACTCAAAACTTTAGGCACACCAATAACACTTGCTGGAACACAGAAATGATCTGATTCAGCGCACAAGTAACAGCAATACATGGTATTGCAGTGGCGGTGACTGAAGAAAATTTCTTTAGAAAAATAGGTCATAATGGTGAAGATCTTTTACAAAAACTCCCCTTGTGCTTCCTGTAATATACAGATAACAATGGTTCTATAATTCTTATCTGTATTTTTACTTATGCATTTTCATAATAAAACAACAAACTTGTTAATGTTTTTTCTTAACCAATTACATCAACAACTGCATGGCAGTATCTTACATCTTTTAATACAAAGATTCACTGATGCAATCAGTAAATCAATACAATATTTTCAGAATTTCATTCAAGCAAACATCAAACTTTACATACATAACATACATGGCCTGCTATAAGCAAAAAATATACACACCAGTTATACAGGCTCTAAGTTTGTTAAATTTTTTTGCTACATTAACCTCTTCCATACCACAGAACACTTTGAATTATGTTATGATAAAGAGCAGATGATCTTCAAGTTTGGGGAACAGGGTGGAGACCACAGTATGAATCGGGTCCTGATTGACCAAGAATCCATTTTGTTCAGAAATTCCCCATTTCATTACATCACACAAGTACAACCAACTGAATGTAACAAAAAGCTACACCAGCAGCATACTACTTAAAATGTCAACAATCTAATACCTATACCACACAACACATCCACACAAAAACACATTAACACTCAGATCACATAACCAGCTCTTCAAGAATGACCACCAAATTCCCTATTCCATCAAACCTACCCACAGAAAAATCCCTCCCATGAGAAGCAAGAATCACACTAGCAAACTTGCATTCAGGTCACCACCTAGCACTCAGACAGTGCCACCATAGAAAAGCCCTAGATACAGAAACAAACTGTCCTAAATGCAACCATCACATAGAGGCCACCAAACACCTCATTTTACACTAGATGTACACAAACAACAGCACAATATTTCTTCCTTAAGTAACTTATGGGCCAGTCTGGTGACTGTTGATGGTTACCTAGAAACCATGGGTCTCCTGTAAGAGAGACCTGGGTCAACATATTGATTGACTGATCCACTCCTCATTTCAATACAATCATCTGGCAATTCCCACAACAAAATATATACAGTGCACTATGGTCAGAAAGTTGTTATGCAACCCTAAAAACAGTTGAAAAAGTTATCATTTCACACATTAAGCTTGTGTACACAATATATACATATACAATTTATACACACTATCTTATTAATCATATCACATATGTACACTGCATAACTAAAACTAATTATACTAAGTGTGAGCATCTGGGCAACAATATCACAGCATAATTTACAATACTTATCAAGGGATAAACATGTGCAGTAATTATCATAGACAAAAATATGTACACATAGGTAACTCAGAAGAGGATATATGTATGGGTAAGTCAGATAGATAAAGAAAAAGTATATGTAGACATATCTAACTAGATTATTAAAAAAAAAAAAAGGTTAAATCCATTGCATCCCATTTTCATTTTCCAATAGTTAATTCATAACTGTTTGTTGTTCTGAATCCTCTGAATGCTTGAGGTAACATTCCATAATCAAACTGCTCACAAACATTACCAAAGAAGTACTAAAAGGCTTCAACACAAAACTATCATCTGACAGATCAGAAACTGGCAACAGATGTAATAAGGCTTTTGACATAGTCCCTAGACACATCTTGTAAAAAAGAAAAAAGAAAATCATAGAAACTGATATACACAATAACAACAAGAGAGAGCATAGTGTCACAGAACAACCATCTATTGGGAATCAAAAGATTGTACAACAGTCCCCCAAGGATCATTATTATCACCAATGCTATTCAATCTATTCACAAGTGACTTCTCCACACCCAATGCATAGCAAAACATCAAAGCTCTCACCTATGCAGACGACCTAACAATGATAGCCCAGGACTGTAACTACATAATAGCAGCCAAAAACACACAAATTTACCTCAACAAGCTAGAACTATGGCTGTGACAAAATAGAATGTCTGCTTCCCATCAGAACTTATCAGTGATATTACCTACTCCTGACTACCATGAATCAACGAAGCACCCAACAGTTTGATTAAATGGTTAACTTCTTGTCTCTTTCGTACATTTACTGAGTGAATGATGAGGGGAAGGAGGTTGTCATACAGTGAAGCAGTAGGAGTAAACCAGCTCCCTTTGTCAGAACTTGCCATGGAAAAAATGTGCCTCACTACATTGCTTTTGACCCAAGCTGTGTCAAAAGAGATAGGCCAGCTTCTCATCCTTCAGGTTGGAGTAAAGAAGTTACTAGCATAATTTGGGAGGTTATGTGAGAGGTGAAAGCTGCAAGTAAATGTGAGCAAAGGTAAGGTGATGAAATGTATAAGGGGAAATGGTGATGGTGGTTTGGAAGTAAGTTTAAAGTAAGAGACTGAACGAAGTGGAAATTTTTAAGTATTTGGGGTCACATGTACCAAGAAATGGAGAAATTGAGGTAGAAGTGAACTACAGACTAAAGGAAGTAGGAGAATGAAAAATGTCAGGAGACATAGGTATCTGTGGATGAACACAAAGAAAAGATTGTACAATGGAGTGATTGTACCCCAGTATTGCAAGGAGCACAGACTTGGAACTTGAAAGAGGCAGAAAAGAAGAGCATAAACATATGTACACACACACACACACAACTATATCTGTATTTACCTAGTTGTATTTTGCAGGAGAAGAGCTATGCTCGTAGTGACCCGCAGTTGTATCTTTCTGCATCCAGATCTTTCTTAAAATCATGTATAGTTTTAGCATTCACTGTTTTCTCTTTCAATTTATTCCATGTATCTATTACTCTGTGTGGAAAGCTGTTCTTTTTCAGATCTCTTCTGTAACTGTCCTGTATGTATGCATGTGTGTGTGTGTATATTTACCTAGTTTACCTAGTTGTATTTACCTAGTTGTATCTTATGGGAAGGGAAGCTATGCTTGTGGTGTCCTGTCTTTGTATCTTACAGTGTCTAGTTTGCTCTTAAATTTGGGCATAGTTTTTGCATACACTATTGTTTTATCCAATTTGTTCCAGATATCCACCACTGTGTGGAAAACTGTTTTTTTTCAGGTCTCTTCTATAACTATCCTTTTTGAGTTTCTTTTCAAGTCCCCTTGTGTGTGTGCATTTGTTGTGTATTTACCTAGTTCTGTGTGCGTGTGTGTCATATAGATGCCAAAAGTCTCTTCCCTCTTATAAGAGGGGAATGGCTGAGTCAAAGAATGCAACAACATCACAAACAAAAATCCATTCAACCATCTGTCCCACCTCAGCACCTCATGGATGAAGGGTTGCCCTGTCCTCCATCACACTGCTTGGGTAAAAAGTAATGCAATAAGCCACAGTTTTCTCACAGCAGTGTGTAACTGCTAGAGCTGATTTATCCCCATCACTTCATTCAGTTCCCATAGATTAAGCCACCACTTATTTTACAGTTCTATGGAGTGAAGAATGACCATTACTTTATCACAATCTTCCAGTACAACTATTAACAATTAATTTCAACTGCTCCATCTAATAAAAAAAATTACATCTTATTAGACTGGTATTTAACACAATTGATATCACTTTTAAGATGACAGTAAATAATTTTTTGTTTACATTTTAATTGGTTAAAGTTTCACTAGGGTATGATGCACACTGGTATATTTACACAGCTCAAGAAAATATGTCCTCAACACACAATTCTTTAATTGTCTTAAGGCTTTGTAGCTCTTTTCAAGCTATAAGTCATTTCCTACAACCAGGGGAGCTTGATACAGAAAAAACAAATATTCACCCTTATCATTCCAATCATTCTAGTTAGTAAAACTCAAGGCAAGGGAGGATTGCTGTGTTAATAAAATGGCTGGCTCTTCTGTGGATGTGCTGTGTCTTGCTACATAGCTTCTGACCCAGGCAGTGGGTGGGAAATGGGATGACCCTTCATCTGTGAGGAACTAAGGTGAGAGGGAAACAAATGGGTGACTGATGGGAGTGGGATGAGCTGGGGTGGGTTCATGCCTTGGCCGGCTACCTCCTTTATAATGGGGAAGAAGCCTTTAGTATATAGTCAGATAGATGATTATTATCATTATTATCCAACCCTTTCATTCATTCCTGTCCTAACCATGAGAAAATTGCATGATACTTCTTCTTCATTACTTGTTCATCCCATGTGCACCCTCACTCATTCTCAGTGATGATAAGTAGGCTTTGTAAATATAGTTTCTTGTAATGTCACAGATTTAAACCTTCCTAAAACCATTAAAACTTAACATATTTCATTAACTTTCTCTGACAAAGGTAGAGAATAGTGCTTACACATTAACCTTTCAGAAAGAAAATTTGGTGAAAATTATACTTATTTTCTCTAACTGCTGGTCAAATTTTATATGGTTGAACAGTACACCTTATAGCTACAAGTCAGAGTGGTCCTCCCAATTCTTCTCCTGATGAATGTTCAGTAAGTGGAAGCAATTATTTTCTCTAGTGGTCAGACGTGGGGAAATTGATGCCTGAGAAAGTGGTGGGTGGGAGAGGCAGTGAAGAATTCAGTCCAAGGCCAACCTAAACATGAAACAAAAAAGGAACTGATAAATCACTTTACCAATACACTTAATAACTCAAACATGCAATTCAATAACACAGTAATAAATATGTAAAATGACCACCATTAACCATGACACATAACTGACTTAATAACTCAAACAAGCAATTCAATAACACGGTTATACATGTATACAATGTAAAATGGCTATCATCAGTCATGATAGCAAGGTTGAGAAATCAAATTAACATATATATGTCTGATGAAGTACTATATAAAACTATTTTCAGTATGTCAAACATACATACATATGTATACCGAGGGCTTTTTCCCCTTACAAGGGAGGTAGCCAAAGTCAAAAGGCATAAATCCATTCACACCCATTTCATCCACACACACTCCACTCCCATTCATCACCCCTCCCTCCTTCTTCTCTTGGCTCCTCCTGGAGCATCTTGCCCATTGCCCTGGGTCAGAGGCAATACAGAAAGACACAGCACATCCACAGCAAGGCAGCTTTATTTAATTGGTGACACCCCCCTACTCACGCAGAAAAAGAGAAGATGGGGAGAAATCCCTTCAGGCTGCATTAAAATATCATTCACACATAATAACTCCCTAACATCCATCCCCAACCCACTCCCTTCCATAATCACAGCATCATCCATACACAACCATTCTCCACTCATCCCTATTTTCTGTCTTCTCCCTTCCTCAACAGACATCCCCCTCTTTCTCAACACCCCTTTTACCCCATCCATCCATCTCATTCTTGGTTGCACTCTCATGTTCACTCCCTCCCACTCTGCCTTCCACACTTCTTTTACTAATCTCTCTTAACTCACTCTTTCTATGTGCCCAAACCAAATACTCTTTCATCAACCCTCTCTCCCAACTCCTTTTCCACCCCCGTTCTCCTCCTTACCTCCTCACTTCTCGCTCTATCCAGCCTAGTAACCCATACCATACTAAATAAAATTTAGATTGAACTCTGTATGGAAATGGCTTGCAAAACAATAACATTAAAACTACAAACCTGATGAGATGGATGTGTGAAAATATTGTTCATGGAATTGTTGAGCACTGGAGGTGGGAAACGGTTGCCATCAGATGGGAGACCTTTCAGTGGTTCAGATGGAGGAAGAAGAGCTGATGGAACAGGAGGGAGGCGGGGAGCCTGGCCCTGAAGATGGCTTGCTAAGCTTTCTCCATTAGGTATTGTAACAGAACGAGTATTCCCCATCCCTCCACTACTATCAGCTCCCTAAACAAATGGAAAAGTGTACACTTAGTTATATATATATATTTTTTTTACTGAATTACTATTACATATCATACAAATTAAGTTTCTAATTGTCTTTTATAAACACTTCCGTGCACTACATTTCAGGACGATAACAAATCCCTCTTCCAATTCCCACCTTGCCATCAATCTCCGGAATGATACTAGTGAGGTTGAAGTTCGAAAGGGAGGATGAGAGGTGAGGACCAGCTGGTGGTCCTGGTCCCATGTTGACCTGTTGGCGGTCCACCATACGTAAAGGACTGAAGGGAACTGTTCCTGGTGGTGCACCTGGAGGAAGCATGTGTGCCATGCCTGTACCACGAGGGGCGCCACTTCCTGGAGGTGGCATTCCTCCTGTTGACAACTGTCCTGTAGGGGCCCCACTGCTACTTGGATATTGAGGAGTACTGAGAGGAACTAAGTTGTCTGCTCCTAAAAAGAAGTTGCCCTGGTGTCTAGGTGTGGTGGAGAAGATGTTGGAGTGGACAAGGGAAGGGTCATCACATGGTGGTGTAAATGAATGTAAAGAGATATGAGCAAGGGCACTCGAGTCCAGCAAATTACCCGAACCCATGCCTGTATCACTATATTTGGTCCTTTTGCTACTGGTACTGCTTCCATTATTGTTGTTACTATTATTATTTGTATTGTTGCTAGAGCTGCTATTACTGGGGCCAATGTTTAAGGAGGTGTTATTGGTACTACGGCTGCTACTGTTCCGCGAATAGGATGCAGAAGAAACAGAGAGTTGTGGAGGATCATTGTGTGCTGTGCGAATTCCCATTCCTGCACTAGATGCCCCCATCAAGTTACTTGCACTACATGGATCTTGGGGATCAAGAGGAAGGGGGAAGGTTGGGTTTGGAGGGAAATTAGTCTGATCTCCTCCAAAATCATGAAATCTTGGATAAGCACTTGGGGGATGAGGCGGAGCCATGATATCACTTGAGAGCATTGATGAACTTGTAGGGGGCAGATGGTTCTGATAGGGGTAGCCTGTGGGCATATAGGGCATATTTCCTCCATATGGAAGAGAACCAGAAGGTTGAGTGTGAATCTGAAGGTTATAGTCGGGGTTGCAGCCCCCTTGAGCATTGCGATCATGTGCAGAATAGCCAAAGGAAGTATTCTGAACAAAGTTCTTCATCTGCTGTGGAGCATAATTTGTTTGGTACATTTGATTGTGTGCCATAATGGGGTAATTCTGATTGGGAGTGGGGCGGTGAGATGTTCGTCCATAATTCTGAGTTCCAATGAGGGCTTCAGCAGAATAATTGTGCCCCTGTTTGTGACTTGGTGAGCTCTTGTTACTCCACATGTTAAAGGTGTTACTTAAACTTGTTCCACTATTTTGTTGTTGGGATCCTGATCCTCTGGCAGGGCTTCTTCGTCTTGAATGTGTCTCACTACTCTGAGAGCCCTTGTTGCCATTAGAACCTCGAGACTTACTCTCAGCCTTGCGAGATCCTGATTTACTTCTTGGCGAATCTTTACTCTTATCTTCCTGGTGGTTAGATGAAGTGCTCCCTTCCTTCTGTGAACCTGTTTTCCTATTAGAGTCTGTATTCTGGCTGACCAAATGGCTAACAGAGAAACAGCGTACATGATCTGAAGTGGGTTCTCCTGCTGCTGGCCGAAGGGTTGGATCCTCTACCGTGTCTATGAATGGTGCAACTTGCTGCAAAGTCATGGCAGAGGCACTGTTACTTATCCTAGGGTCTGAAGCAGCAAGCATGTTTGGATCATGAAGGCTGTCAGGAAGTTGATACTGCCCTTGATGTTGTTTGTAATTGTAGTACTGGTGTCTGGTATCTGTTCTTGGAGAATGCTTGCGGTAGTATGGGCTGTAATCAAATGTTGCTGGTGTTGCTGCAGCTGTGGACTGCATGTATCCAACAGAAGCAGACCGTGCAGGTTGCTGAGGCATGGTTGCCAGACCAGTTGTGTTATGAACTTGTGCATGCATGGATGAGCCCTGATGGTGAAGATGCATGGGGGTCTTGGTCATATCTGCTCCAATTACAGGATCCTGCATGATTCCAGGCAAGATCACCCCATGCATTCCAGTGTGTTGTTGCCCAACATGACCCCCATGACCCACTAAGTGCTGCCCACCCTGAGTTGACAGGTTTCCACTCGATGCAGCTTGCTGCTGCTGTTGCTGTTGTTGTTGCTGTTGCTGCTGTTGTTGTTGCTGCTGCTGTTGGCTTTGTTGTTGCTGTTGCTGCTGCTGTTGTTGTTGCTGTTGTTGTTGCTGCTGCTGTTGTTGTTGTTGCATATGGTGTGAAAGCTGAGTCTGAGGTGTTTGTTGTTTCTGTTGAGTTGAATGAGTATGTTGTTGATGGGTCAGAGACAGATTAGGTTGCTGTTGATGGTGAACTGGAATTGTGTGTTGCTGCTGCTGTGGTTGAGCTTGTGATGTGGGTTGTGTGATCTGGACAGGCTTCTGGTTATTCTGCGGTTTGCTTGGCAGCTGATGTGACAATGTGCTATGTTGGGTATGGCTCCTGGACTGTTGCTGTTGCTGCTGCTGTGGTGGCTGATGAGAACTGAACTGCATCTGCTTCCTTTGTTTTTCAGCATCACTTGTGCTAAGACTTTCTGAAGAATGGTTATGGCTAGTTTGAATTTGTCTGTGATGTTGCTGTTGCTGTTGCTGTTGATGTTGCTGCTGCTGTTGTTGCTGTTGTTGTTGTTGTTGTCGTTGCTGCTGCTGTTGCTGCTGCTGTGGAGGTGGTTGCTGCTTAGGCTTAGACTGAGTAATATTTGTGTGTGGAGACAAATCAATATCTGGCTGATGAACTGGGCTCCTAAATGTTGCAGTACTTGGAGTTCGGGGGTTCACAGCTAATGGGGATTTGTCAATACACTGTTGTACCTGTTGCTGATGTCTGTCTACTGCATTTGCACCAAGAGTCATGGCTGTACTATGCTGCTGACTTGTTGAACCAGAGGGGTCTTGGTAAGGTTCGTGTAACTTTGATATTGATGGTTTACTATTAGGAATGCTTTCCATTTTATCTTTCTTTGGGCCTTCCCTCGAGCTTTCAGTGACTGAATCAAGAGAATAGTGGGTAAACCCTTGAAATCTGTCTGGTGGAACTGAATGACTTGGAAGATCTTTCTGTTTACTAATACCACTTGCATGAGGGACTTCATCCTTGTTCTGAATATCTACTGGACGTGAGCAAGAGCCAGTATGGGAAGGTACACCTGACGATTCTTTTGTGCTACTACTTCCGTCAACATGGCCAAGTGATGGTCGAGACTTGAATGAATGAGAAGTATTAATTTGTTTTTCTGAGATATTAGTATGAGAACTTGAAATCTTGACATTATCTAATTTTGGTGTTTTGGCCACATCAGTTGAGAATGAAGTTTGAGTTACAGTAGGTGTAGGCATGGTAAGTGTTGTGGGAGTTATATCTTGAGATGAAACTGAGGATGATATGTTTGAAATGGAGCAAGGAGGCTGTATAGAAGAAGATCCATTTGTTGCTCCAGCTCTTCTGTTTGCCATTGATGTAATATCATGGGTAGTTCTAACAGGTGGGTTGGTGTTCTTTTCAGATCCCTGTAGTATATTACTTGTATTATTCGCTGCACCTGTGGTTCTTGATGCTCCTCCTGATTTTGTTACATCTGAAGCATTTGCTGTGAAAAAAAAAATATATATATATATTATTAAGGTGGAATTAAATAAAACAGTGTTGAGTGTAATGATTACATTAGAAACCCCCAAAAATTCACTAGAGTTCCCTCTTTTGGATCTGTATTTCAGTCTTAAAGAAACAATAAATAATACCTTGTGAGATGGATGTTTTCATACTATCAGACGACCTCTCCTGGGCTGCTGCTGTTACTGAGGAGGAATGTGACTGTGTTGCAGAAGAAGAGATGGAAATGGGCTCAATTTTCTCAGCTGGGCCTAAAACAGCTGATAACTTTCCAGTTGGAGACCAGGTCTTAAGGCCTGATGACGAGGATACAGTGGCAGCTGGTGTTACAGTAGCAACTGGCACACTTGCAACTGCTGTTACTGCTAAAGACCCATGTGACACGTGCTCAATGGATCGATTCTTTGATGCAGTGGAAGTTATAACACTTGCATATGCATCTGGATGTGTTAAGTCTGCATTTCTTGAAGTATAACAACTAGTAATGAGAGGGTAAGCAGATGGCATATAAGATGATGATGGTGAGAGAGATGAAGGTAAAAGGGAGGCTGAAGATGATAATAATGACAATGAGGATGAAAGTAATGATGATGTAGATAATGTTGGATCTGAAGATGAAGTACTTGAAACTACCACAGTCGTCTGAGACACAGTTGGAACTGTTAACAATGAGGAACTTGTTGAAGCAGTTGTTGTATAAGTTTGACATACATTAGAAACTTCTGTTGCAGCTTTTAACACAGGTGGCGTGTACAGTGATGACACTGATGTCACAGGAAGTGAGTAAAGGGAAGTCATCGATGTGGGAGGGAAGGACAGAATTGGTGTTTTATAAACTGTTCCCGTTGTATTTGTTGAAACGCTAACAGGTTCAACAACTGATGATGATGCCAGTGGTATAGCTGATTTTACAGCTGTTTTCTGGCTTGTGCTCTGTGGGCAAAGTGAAGGCAGTGTATGGGTAGATGATGATGATGACGATGATGATGATGATGATGATAATGATGATGTTGATGATGAAGATGATGTTGATGATGCTGCTGCTGCTGCTGCTGATGATGACACTGTTACTGTTGGTGCTGCTGATGATGATGATGATGATGACAACAATGATGATGATGATGATGATGTTGATGTTGTTGTTGATGATGATGCTGATGATGATGATGATGATGTTGGTGATGATGACAACAATGATGATGGTGGTGTTGCAGTGACTGATGTGACAGTTGTGTGAGAAGATGAATTAGTGGTTGAGGATGAGGATGATATGGATGGTAAGGATGAAGAAGAAGATATGGATGGTGAGGATGAAGAGGAAGTAATAGATAAAGTTGAGAAAGTGACAGAAGACGTGACACAAGAATTGGAAGAGGCAGTTGTGAGTGAGGTAGAGGAAGATGTAGATACAGAAGTAGAAGCAGTAGAAGTTCCTGTGGATGAAGCAGTACAGGTTGGTGCCAAACCCGACCCTAAAAGCAAGGATTTACTTGATGTAAATAGAGGAAACGAAGACAATGGAGCTGGGAAAGACATTGAAGATGACTGCTGTGTGGACTGTGCTGGAGTCACACTTGAAAATGTTGATGGAGTGGCCGAGTAGAAAAAGGATGAAGAAAGAGAGGATGATATTGGAGGTGTCGATAGGGGGGATGATACAGTTATACAAGGTGGAGGTTGGGCACAAGAAGAGGGAATGCATGTATAAGTAGCCATGGTAGTGGTAGGGATGCGATATGAAAAAGAAGTTGATGAGGTTGAGCCTGTTGAAGACTGATGTGAAGTGCCACTGAAATTTGGTTGAAAGGGCATTAATGCTGTTTGTATTTCTGAGTAATCTTGGAATTTCTGTGATGATGGTAATGTCATAGCAATGTTTGATGATGACAAAGAAGGTAATGAAAGACATAAAGGAAAATGTGTTTTGCTGGAATCTGATGACTTTGATAAAGAGGTATGCAGTGGTGCTGGTGACGATGATGTGGATAATGATAACATGGATAATGCAGAGCTTGAAGATGCTTTTGAATGCTCAGTAGTGGTACAGGGAGGTTTTATGCTTGATGATAAAGGTATAGAATCAGATAAAGATGTATTCTTTGTTGAAATTATTTCTGAATGTGATGTTACTGGGGTTGGAAAACTTGAATGTGTGTTGGGATATGAATGTGAATTAAAAGAATTATTTGATGAAATGGATGCAGTGGTGGAGGATGTTTGTGCACCCAAAGAGAGGTTTGACGGAAGAGATGTAGCAGTGGAAGGCATCTGTGAAATCAAAGGATGGTTTGACGACAGAACAGTGGATGAAGATGTCTGTGAAATGAAAGACTGATCTGATGAAAGAGAAGTGATGGGGGTGGAGATTTGTGAAATCAAGGAATGATTTGATGAAAGAGAAGTAGAGGAAGAGGATGTTTGTGATGTCTGCATATTTTCTCCACTGATAAGAGCAGGGAATGCTGAAAAATTTGTGGAATGGAGGGTGGATGTATTGGTGGATCCTTGAGGGGGCGCACTAGTTGGCACTACAGCTAATGAACTTCCCAATGAGTTTAATGTCATAACAGAAGATGAGGTTGCAGCACTTGAAGTGATGCATGTAACTGCAACTGTGTTTGCAGGTTCTTTGAGAGAACATTTTGAAGAAGAAACAGAGATGGAGGACGTGGGAACAGATGTAGAGGAGACTGCAGCCACTAGTGAAGTTTGGTAGACATGTGGCAAAGCTCTTGTGGATTCAGAGGTATCCAATAAAGTGTAACTTGAAGTTGTGGTTGGACAACTTTGTCTGCTTGTTTCTGGCAATTTTGCAGAGGAGCATAAAGCTGTAATACTATAGGAGCTATTGTTGAGCGATGCACGTGAATCACATGAAGCAGCTGCTGATACAACCAGAGATGATCTTGTAGAAGTGTTCAAGTTTTGGCAGATTTTTTCATTTGGAGTGTTTTTGGAAGAATCCATGCTAGATGTTTCATTGCTTGGAGTGTTTTGTGGAGGGTAAACTGGAGATTTGTTTTCAACCTTTTTGCTTGCACTTTTTGCTTCACTAGAAATACTTTCATTGCATTCTTTCTGACAAGCTAAACTTAATTCTTGCTCTCCACTTGGTTGAAGAAGTGACTGGGTATCATCAACAGCAGGGGAAGCTGGAGGAGAGGTAAAGTCACATGTATTACCATCATCATCATCTATAGACCGTAGCATTTCTGCAAGTTTTTCATCGGTTGGATTGTCCGTATCAATTTCAGTAGTCCTTATGTTTTCTGTAATATCACAGGCCATATCTACACGAATGTTTATTATGTTTTCCAATGGTTCTTCAATGATTCCAGCAGAATGAACAAGTCCAGAAAGGGTTGAAGTGGATATCTCTTGTAAGTCCTGATCAGCACTGACTTCAACAGGAGGAAGTGATATTTCTTTGACTGCAACATTTCTTGCTGGCAGAGATGATAAACTGGGCTGCATCCTGACATCTCCCTGACAATTCTTGCTCTTTTTGACAGCACGCTCTGCACCACTTTCGCTAGTCAAGGGACGCTTGGCTTTAGGGGCAGGTTGAATGGGTACAACATTCTTTGTGGGAGAAACTTGCCCTCGCTGGGAAGAGGTATGCATCTGACAGCTGGAGGTCTTGGTGTTGAAAGTTTGCACTGGTCGGCAGGCACATGGTTTGGGAGCGATGGGTTTCAACTTCTGTGGTGGTGTGGATAACAGAAGGTGCTGGTTGGGTAATAGAAGCATAGGAGAGGGACTTACCATCTTCACTATCTTACTGCCTTGAACAAGAGAGGGTGACGTGCCAGTGGACATAATAGGTACTCCAGACAATGATGGGGTCACGTAGGTCATCTGACAACCATTTTCTACTGGTAAACCAGTTGGCTGCAAGATCTGCACAGGCCCAAGGCCTATATTATGAACAACCACCACTTTCTGGCTCTGTGTGTCACAACCAACATTGGCAACTCCTGTAACAACCTTTTCCCTAACAACTGGATTTTGTTGGGCTATTCCTTCTGGGCAGGGATTCATGGCTGAAACTGAAGATGAATTACTACTGTGAGTCATGTGCGGTTGCCTTGGAGGGGAGATATCAGCAACAGGTTCTACTTCATGAAGAACAACTGTTGGGTTAGAACCTGAAGTCTCAATCAAATGAATTGTTTCCTCTCCTGGTTCTCCTGGTCTCAAGGTACTTGATGTGGGAACAGTAGCAGCACCTGGAACTGTATTACCCTCTGGATCTGTAGGTTCCTGACAGTGACCTAAAATATTTGTTTCACTACATTCTGATTCCCCTTCAACAATGCTCACAGTGACAGTTCCATCTTCACTAGATTCTTCCACAATTAAACTCTCTTTGCCACTGCTGGGAGTGAAATCAGAGGTGCAGAGCTTTTTAGGTTGCTTAACAAGACCAACAATCTTTTTATCACTGCTGGCACAATGCACAGTCACTTGAGTTCCATCCTGCTGACCCATGCTGTCGACATTTTGCACACATGCTGAAATTTCACTTGTCTCCTGAACATTTCTATTTTCAAGCTTATCTCTATTTCTTTGCTCAAGTCCCCTTGCATCTCTGTCCTTAACAACATCCATATTTGTCTTTTCCTGTGTAAAAGTGCTGATTTTAGCATTTGATATGACTTGGTCTTCATTTCCTTTGACTGTTTTCTTTCCCTTGTTCTCCTGCTCAGCAACATCATGTGGAGATAAATCTCTCTTGTAGTCGGGATCCCTTACACCAATTATGAACCTTTTTCTTAAGATATTGGCACATTCATCATGGGCACAGGTACCTAAAGGGACAGAAAATGTCAATGAGTACTTATACCAACACAAAGTATCAAGTAAATCTAAACAAAAGTTCACCATTTTTTCTTCAGGCTCAATAAACTAATAACAAACCAAAAACCTGCAACCCAAGGACAGCTAACAATAGTTCTCCAGCCCTTTCAATGATCTCTATGTTGTAAGCCTATGGTTGTTTGTGTCCCTGGCTTGTAAGTAGACAAGGAAGGAAGCAACTACTGACTCAGTTCTCTTGTGTGAAAATGTGGTGAAATGGTAGTGTAAGCTGATATGAGAGGAAATTTGAGTTGCAGGAGATTTTTTAAACTATTTTATGGCTCAGATGCTCAGATGAGAGGGAGGGTGGGAGGGGTGTGGAGTGTATTTAGGGATGAAATGGGTGGGAGTGTTTTTATGCCTTTCCCTTTTTGGCTACCTCCCTTGGAAGGGGGAAAAAGCCTTGGTATATGTATGTATGTATGTATTTTATGGCTGGAGAATAAAATGCATATAAATAAGTGAAAAAAAATAAAAATAAAGAGAAAAACTATATACAGTAAGTCCTCGTTATACGGTACATATGCGTTCCTGAAAACCTTACCGCAAATTGAAATTACCATATACCGAACCCATTATAACATGTAATAATAGGGTATGACAGACTTCTCCCTGGTCTTTCCTCTTCAAAACACGTGCGGATACCGTGTCTGTGAATTTTCTTACCGTAAATAGAATCGAGGGAAGTAATTACCAAATACTGTAACTGTGAATTTACCAGATAAAGAATTACCGTATAAGGAGGACTCACTGTATATATGCACCAAGGGCTTTTTACCCCTTATAAGGGAGGTAGCCAAATCAAAAGACATGTACCCACTCCCACCCATTTTCCACTCCCATCCACCAGCCTTTCCTCCCTCTCATCAAATAGACAGACATGAA
The DNA here is from genome assembly GCF_046742065.1 of Oratosquilla oratoria. NCBI lineage: Eukaryota > Metazoa > Arthropoda > Malacostraca > Stomatopoda > Squillidae > Oratosquilla > Oratosquilla oratoria. The sequence continues at coordinate 36,384,859 of NC_134782.1, forward strand.
AAATGTTCCAAATAGCTGCATAAATGTTTTATTTCTAATGTTCACAGCAAAGTTATCATTCATCACAAAGAATCTAATCTAGTCTTACTTTGAAGTTTAAGATTTGTACTTTGTTAAACTATATTCAAGACTGCAACATTTATATATCTATATACCAAGGGCTCCTTCTCTCTTATAAGGGAGGTAGCCAAGTCAAAAGGAATGCCCCCACTCCCACCCACTGCCCTGGATCAGAAGCAATGCAGTAAGACATTGTACATTCACAGCAAGGCCATTTCACTTAATCAGGAACCCCCACTCTCCATCCACTCATGTGGAAAATAGAGAATACAGTACATACATACATATACCAAGGGATTTTCCCCCTTACAAGGGAGGTAGCCAAAGTAAAAAGGTACAATTCCACTCCTACCCATTTCACTCCCATTCACCAGCCCTCCCTTCCTCTCATATTGGCTGCTCCTGTATCTTGCCCACTGCCTTGGGTCAGAAGTAATGCAGCAAGACACAGCACATCCACAGCAAGGTCACTTCATTTAATCAGTAACCCCCTCTCTGTCCCCTCATGTAATAACATTGAAGATGGGGAGAAATCCCTTTGGGCTGCATCAAAATATCATTCACACATAACCACTCATCCCCCCCCCATCACCCACCCACTCCCTTCCATGCATCACAGTATCTTCTGTCTTCTCCCTTCCTTCCTCAATAGACATCCCCATCTTCCTCAATGCCCTTTTACCCCATCCATCTATCTCATCCTTGGTCATCCCCTCATGTTCATTCCATCCATCTCTGCCTTCCACAATTCTTTCACTAATCTTTCTTAACTCATTCTTTCCATATGTCCAAACCATCCCAATACTCTTTCATCAACCCTATCTCCCATTTCCTTTTCCAACTCTGCTCTCCTTCTCACCTCGTCATTTCTCATTCTATCCAACATTGTAACCCTTACCATACTTCTCAGGCATTTCATCTCAAACACATTTAAACTCTTCCTCTTATGTTCCATTTCTCTGCTCCATACAAAGCCATTGGCACAATCACCCCTTCATACAATCTCCTCTTAGCATCTATTCCCAAATATCTATTTCTCATTACACTTTTTAACCCCCCAAGGTTTACTTGCTTCTTTCAATCTACAATCTACCTCCACCTCCACTCCTCCCTTTCCCACCACATGTGACCCCATGTATCTAAAGCTATCAACCTCATCCAACCTCTCTCCTTTAATACCCACTTCCAAATTGTTACAATCCTCTCCCCTTGTACATCTCATCACCTTACTTTTACCCACATTCACCTTCAACTTTCTCCTCTTTCACATCTTCCCAAACTCCATCACTAACTTCCTTATTCCCTCCTCTGATCCTGTCACAAGCCCAGTGTTGTCAGCAAACAACTGGCTTACCTCCAACTTTTCTCCATTTTCTTTAATCATCTCCAGTCCCCTGCCCATTACCCTTCCATTTATCTCCTGCACTAACCCCATCCATGTACATATTGAACAGCCATGGCAACATGACACATCACTGTTGAAGTCCTACCTTTACCTCAAACCACTTGCTCTCTCCATTTCTAATTCTAACACAAGCTCTACTACTCTTGTAAAAATTCTTGACTGGCCTTAACAACTTTCTTCCAATCCCATACATCTGCAAAACCTTCAACAGTGCCTTCCTGTCTACCCTGTCATAAGCCTTTTCCAGATCCATAAAGACCTAAACAAATCCTTTCCCTTTGCTTTCTCACATATCTGTCTTACCACAAAAATTTGATCCACACAACCCCTACCTTTCTTAAACCCACTCTGTTCCTCACCAATTACTCCCTTTGTTCTTCTCCTAATCCTCTCAATCAAAACCCTTCCTTATGCCTTGCCAAATGCACTCAACAAACTGATCCATCTGAAACTGCTACACTCACATTTGTCCCCTTTTCCCTTGTAAAGCAGAAGTATACAGGCACTCTTCCAACACTTTACCCTCCTTTAGACAAACATTAACTTCTTCAATAAAAATAAAATATTCACATGCATATCAAGTTGCCTGATGTACAGTGACGTATTACAATAAACACATTACAAAATATAGTTATTGCTGCTATATATGTTCTCTTTCACCCTGAATAAATGTCACAGAAAATGTGATCAAGCCTGTTCACAGAATACCAGGGTCACTCAGCTACAACTTCAAAATAAATATAATCAGGAAGCCGACACTGGCATCCTCATATCCACTCGCAGATGGAAGTTTTTGATAGAAACGACTTATTAAAATGGGACAGAAGAGAAACAAGAGGACACGTGAAGAAGCTAAAGAAGGACAGTTACAGAAGAGATCTGAAAAAGGATAGCTTCCCACACAGAGTGATTGATGTCTGGAACAAACTAAATGGGGAAACAGTGAGTGCCAAAACTCTACAAGATTTCAAGAACAAACTGGATGCGGAGAGATACGAAAATGGGTCACTACGAGCATAGCTCTCGTTCCGTAAAATACAGCTTACTTATAAGTAAATATAACTAGGGATGGAATGGGTGGGAATGATTTTATGCCTTTTTCTTTTTGGCTACCTCCCTTGAAAGGGGGAAAAAGCCTTGGTATATGTATGTATGTAAAATACATAGGCATCACCATATTCAAGAGGTTAAACAAACACACCAGCCAGTCCACCATCACTGTACCTCCCTTTTTCAGACACTGCATGACACCCATCTAACTCAGGTGCCTTACCTGCTCTCATAATTTTAATAACTGCTTTCACCTCATCTTTTCTTATTTCTCCCCATTTTCTTCATCCATCACTGTCATTTTCTTAGTACCTCCCACTGCAATTACCATTCCCTCCCGATCCTCTTCCACATTTAGCACCTCCCTAAAATACTTTGCCCATTTTCCTCTTGCCACTGCCTCTTCCATCATCATCTCTCCATCTGCCCATTTTACCCTTTTGTCTCTACTTGATTCACCTCCCCTTCCTCTCCTAATTTCCTTCCAAAGCATCTTTTTATTACTTTCAAATTTTTTAGCCATACTCTTCCCCCCTTTTACATCTGCTCTCCTTTTTGCCTCTTTTATCTTATGTTTTACTTCTCTTATTTTTTCTTTGTATCTCTCATATGATTTTCTCATCCCATTTTGCAACCAGTCTGTGAATGCTTTGTAAATTGACTGGAAAATAGAGAAGATAGGGAGAAATCCCTTCAGGATGTGTCAAAATATCATTCACACACAACCACTCTCTACTTCCTCCCCATCCCCCAGCCCCTTCCTTTCTTGCATCAGAGTATCATCCATACACAGACATTCTCTAATCACTCCTATCTCCCACATTCTCCCTTTCTTGCTTAACAGGCATTCCCCTCTTGCTTAACAGGCATTCCCCTCTTGCTCAAATCTGCTTTCACCCCATCCAGACTGCAACATACAATATGCAAGAAAGGAGAGCAAGATGGGATCCAATAAGTGTTGCTCCTTTCCTGTATGCTATAATTAGGTAAATATGTACCCCTCCAAACTCTGCCACTAGTTGTCTTAGACCCTCATCTGAACCAGCCAGAAGTACAGCACTAATATTCAGTCTCAACCAAGTGAGTAGTCTCTGACTACCCACACGACAATAATTATATCACCCCGTGTTGAGGGTGGTGTTAAATTAAAACACAAATATTTTATGATGGTGAATGGTGGCAGCTATTCCCTTCCCCCTCAGCATATGATACCAACACTCATTTGGAATTTACCTGTTGTATTAAGCACTACACTATATCAGTGCTCCAGTGTAAACTTGTGATTTACCACCTATTTGGCCTCGTTACTTTTTTTTTCACCAATTGGGTAAAAACAAGTTTTTGTCATACAAGAAAACAGCTTAAATCATAGCACTACATAAAACAAATACTGGTGCAAAGGAAATTGCTGATGTTGTTGGTATTTATGAACAAAGAGTTAAGGATAGGTAAAGAAATACTAAGACAATGGTAAAGGACCTTCCTAAAATGCAATTTGTAGCCATGTAGCTAGGAATATATTACCAAAGACAACATTATCAAGAGATCCATCTATAAAATTACCTGGCAACCTATATACAATATCTCCTCCTCCTGGATCAGATTCAAAGCGAAGACCTGCTTCTTCTAAAAGTTTTACTAAGATGGAGTTGCGCTGTTTAAGGACTCCAACTTGTCGCTTTAATTTCTTGACTTCTTGTTCTGAAAATAAATAAATAAGTAAATAAATAAATAGATTAATACATCATACAAATATATACCAGAGGATTTTCCCCCTTACATAGGAAGTAGCCAAAGTCAAAAAATAAATCCACTCCCACCCATTTCATACCCACATACACCACTACCATTCATCACCCCTCCCTCCCTCTTTTCTTGGCTCCTCCTGGATGATAGGTCACCCCTGCATCTTGCCCACTGCCCTGGGTGAGAGGCAATGCAGCAAGACACAACACATCCACAGCAAGGCTGCTTCATTTAATCGGTGACCATCCCTCTCCATCCTCTTATGCAGAAAAAGAGGGGATGGGAGAAATCTCTTCAAGCTGTATCAAAATGTCTTTCACACATACTCCCTAACCCCCATATCCCCCCACCCACTCTCTTCCATGCACCACAGCATGGAATACAGTTTTCCATACAGATGTATAAATACGTGGAATAGCTTAGAAGGTGATACTGCCCAAGCTCAAAAAATACACGAGTTCAAAGTTAAATATGATAATTGGAAATCAAAGATATAGATAAAACTCTTCAATATGATGGTACCTAAGTAAGGGTCATGAGCTGCAAGTGGGGTATACGAGGCATCGCCTTCCTGATTATATTCATTTTGTAGTTGCTGCTGACCTCCATATTCTGTGAACAGGTTTGATCACATTTTCTGTGACATTATATTTATTCAAGGTGTAAGAGAACAAGTAGAACAGCAGTAACTTTATATTTTGTAATGCCTGTATTGTGATGTATCATCATACATCAGGCAACCTAATGTGTGTGTGAATATTTGACTCATATTGAAGAGGTTAAGTTGGAAACATACATGAATTTGAATCTAGGTATGTTAGAAAACTAGAGAATAGGAGACAGGATCCAACAAGTATTACTTCTTTCCTGTAAACTACAATTAGGTAAATATAACCATTCTCCACTCACCCCTATCTCCTGTCTTCTCCCTTCCTTCCTCAACAGACATCCCCCTCTTTCCCAATGCACCTTTTACCCCATCCACCCATCTCATCCATGGTCACCCCATCATGTTCACTCCGTCCACCTCTGCCTTCCACACTTCTAACATTTAATTTTTCTTCACTCATTCTTTCCATTTGTCCAAACCATCTCAATACTCTTGCATCAACCCTATCTCCCAACTCTTTTTCCACCCCTACTCTCCTCCTCACCTCTTCGTTTCTAACTCTATCCAGCCTATTAACCCCTACACATTTAAACTCTTCCTCTCTTATGTTCCATGTTTCTGCCCCATACAATGTTGTCGGCATAATTACCCTTATAATAATAATTAATACATATATACATATACCAAGGGCCTTTTCCCCCTTACAAGGGAGGTAGCCAGTCAAAGGCATAAAACCACTCCCACCTATTTCATCCCCACATACACCACTCCCATTCACCACCCCTCCCTCCCTCTTTTCTTGGCTCCTTCTCGATGACGAGTCATCTCTGCATCTCGCCCACTGCCCTGGGTCAGAAGCAATGCAGCAAGACACAGCACATCCACAGCAAGGCTGCTTCATTTAATCAGTAACCCCCCTCTCCATCCCATCATGCAGGAACAGAGAAGACAGAATAACAATTTTATAAAAAAATATATATAAATAAAAACATGCAACTTTATCTCAAAACCTTATGCAACATCATAAAAACTTAAATTTCTTTCTGTTTCCATACAAAGTAAGGCACACATAATATCAGTATTCATACACCATGAGCCATTAATCAGAATATAGGGTATCAATGCAGTGGGCATAGACTTTATCTATTCAAAACTAGCGCATACTCTAATTGGTACAAATGCCAAATTTGGAATATTATAGTCATGGTGGAGAGGAAATGAAGGTTTGTTCCCCCACTTTATCACAGTGGAAACATTGTATTCATACCTCCCACATCTGAGGGTATTGGCTGCCTGTTATTGTGGCAAAGTAACATGCAGTTCACACTTTAGGGTCTATATTCAATATGGGATGCCCCTACGGACCAGAGCCGCACATCATTTTGTCTGAGATAGAGGAAGACTCTGTTTGTAGAGAAATGATGACTTTTATTATACTGCAACTGTCCCTCTGTTATGCTGTCCCCCAACCCCTTCTTACTGTCCTGTGCCATTTCTCTGAATATTCATTTCCTTTTTTTGCCTACCCTGTGGTCCTGCGGTGGGGGTAAAGAATGCTGCCACCAAGTCTTCCCACTTGAGTCATATTAGGTGACAAAAAATGGGACAAGGGATAAGATTAGGAATCCTGCTATCTGTAACCCAAAAGGAGACATTCCTACAAAAAGTAAAGGCATAAGAGAATCTAGGAGTTTTCCAACCAGCACCCTAAGGTTTGGGTCTTTTAATGTGCATGGATGTGATACAGATAAGAGTAAAAGGGAAGAGATAGGCAGTATGTTTGTGAGATGAAAGATAGATGAGTTGACATTAAGTGAAACTAAGTTGAAAAGGAGGGGCAAGTGTGATTTTGGGAGTGTAGTTGGGAGGTTCTCAGGAGTGAAGAGAGGATGAGGGAGAGAAGGGGAGCCTATACTAGTATGTGAAGAGATAAGTAAGCGTGTAGTGGAGTGGAAGGAGGTTTCATCAAGGATGATGTGGATGAAGGTGAAGCTGGGAAGGGAGATGTGGGTTTTTGTAAGTGCATATGGGCCTGGTAGTGAGAAGAGTGTAGAGGAAAGGGAGGCTTTTTGGATGGATTTAAATGAGTGCATAGAGGGATTAGGAAGAAATGTCAATGTAGTTGTATTGGGAGACCTTAATGCTAGGGTAGGAAATGAACCAATAGATGGAGTGATTGGGAAGTATGGAGTTTTAGGAAAAAATCGTAGTGGAAAGCTGATGGAGATGTGTCTTGAAAGAGAGTTGATGATGGCAAATACAGTGTTTAGGAATAAAGTCAAGCATAAGTACACATGGGAGAGGGTGGTGGATGGAAGGGTGGCAGATAAAGCATTAATGGACTACATATGGTTACCAGGAGTATAGTAGGAAGAGTTAAGGATGTACATGTTCTAAGGGGAGAGAGTGGGGGAATATCAGATCATTTTCTGGTGGAAGGTAAGTTGAGAGTGGAGAATAGGTGGAGAAAGAGGAAAAGGGCAAAAGATAGAGAGGTACATTAGCATGAAATGTTTAAATGAGAAAGAAAAGGAGTATAAGAAAAAGCTGAGAGGGGAGTGGGAGGGAGTGAAGGATAGAGTAGAACTAGGAGTGGAGGAGGAATGGGGATGGTTCAAGGAGGGAATCACAAAGTGTGCAAAGATGGTGTATGGAACAAGGAGGATGGGAGGAAATAGAAGGAAAGGTAGTGGGTGTTGGGATGAGGAAGCAAAGAAGGGTGTAGAAGAGAGGAAGCAGGCTTTCATTGATTGGTTACAAATTAGGATGAGGGAATCATAAGAGAGATACAAAGTAAAGAGAAGAGAAGTAAAGCATAAGATAAGGAGGCAAAGAGGAGAGCAGATGTGAAATGGGGTAAGAGTATGACAGAAAATTTAGAAAGTAATAAAAAAAATGTTTTGGAAAGAAATTAAAAGAGGAAGAGGAGGCGAATCAAGTAGAGAAGGAAAGGTAAAAGATGCAGATAGATGATAATGGAAGAGAAGACAGTGAGAGGAAGATGGGCAGAGTATTTAAGGGAGTTGCTAAATGTGAAGGATGAGGTGAAAGATGATGAAAAGCAGGTAAGGCCCCTGGTCTGGATGGATGCCATACGGAATGTCTGAAAAAGGGAGGTACAGTGATGGTGGACTGGTTGGTGAGGTTATTTAATGTTTGTTGGAGAGAGGGTAGAGTGCCGGAGGACTGGAGGAAAGCCTGTATAGTTCCTCTTTACAAGGGAAAAGGGGACAAGTGTGAATGTAGTAGTTTCAGAGGGATTAGCTTGTTGAGTGTAGTTGGGAAGGCTTATGGGAGGATCTTGGTTGAGAGGATTAGGAGAGGAACAGAAGGAGTAATTGGTGAGGAACAGTGTGGATTTAGGACAGGTAGAGGTTGTGTAGATCAGATCTTTGTGGTAAGACAGATATGTGAGAAAGCTATAGGAAAGGGGAAGGATGTTTTTTGGGCTTTTATGGATCTGGAAAAGGCTTATGATAGGGTAGACAGGAAGGCACTGTGGGAGGTTATGCAGATATACGGGATAGGAGGAAAGCTTCTGGGAACTGTCAAGAGTTTTTATGAGAATAGTTGAGCTTGTGTCAGGATTGGAAATGGAGAGTGTGAGTGGTTCGAGGTAAAGGTGGGACTTCGTCAATGATGCGTTATGTCGCCCTGGCTGTTCAACTTATACATGGATGGGGTGGTGCGAGAGGTATATGCAAGGGTAGTGGGCAAGAGATTGGAGATGGTTAAAGAAAATGGAGAAAAGTGGGAGGTGAGCCAGCTGTTGTTTGCAGACGACACTGCGCTTGTGGCAGGATCGGAGGAGGGATTGAGGAAGTTGGTGGCAGAGTTTGGAAGAGTATGTGATAGAAGAAAGCTGAAGATAAATGTGGGTAAAAGTAAGGTGATGAGATGTACAAGGGGTGAAAGTGGCAGTAGACTGGAAGTGAGCACTGAGGGAGAGCGACTGGAGGAAGTGGATAGTTTTAGATACTTGGGTGCAAATGTGGCAGGGAAAGGTGGAGTGAAATTGGAGGTAGAATGTAGATTGAGAGAAGCGAGTAAATGCCTTGGTGGATTAAAGAGTGTAATGAGGAATAGATATTTGGGAATGGAGGCTAAGAGGAGACTGTATGAAGGAGTGATTGTGCCAACAGCACTGTATGGGGCAGAAACATGGAACATAAGAGAGGAAGAGAGAAGGAGTTTGAATGTGTTTGAGATGAGGTGTCTGAGAAGTATGATGGGGGTTACTAGGCTACATAGAGTGAGAAATGAGGAGGTGAGGAGGAGAACAGGGGTGGAAAAGGAGCTGGGAGATAGGGTTGATGAAAGAGTATTAGGATGGTTTGGACACATGGAAAGAATGAGTGAAGAAAGACTAGTAAAAGAGGTGTGGAAGGCAGATGTGGAGGGAGTGAACATGAGGGGGCATCCTAGGATGAGGTGGATGGATGGGGTGAAGGGGGCTTTGGGGAAGAGGGGAATGTCTGTTGAGGAAGGACGGGAGAGGACAGAAGACAGGGGTGAATGGAGAATGGTTGTATATGGATGATGTTGTGATTGCATGAGGTGGAATGGGCGGGTGGATGGGGGGTGAGGTAGTATGTGTGAGCAAAATTTTGACGCAGCCCTAAGGGATTTCTCCCCGTCCTCTCATTTTATGCAATGGGGGGACGGAGAGGAGGGGTCGCCGATTTAATGAAGCGGCCTTGCTGTGGATGTGCTGTGTCTTGCGACACTGCTTCCGACCCAGGGCAGTGGACAAGGTGCAGGGATGACCCGTCATTCAGGAGGTGCTAAGATAAGAGGGAGGGTGAAGGGGTGTGGAGTTTATTCAGGGATGGAATGGGTGGGAGTGATTTTATGCCTTTTTCTTTTTGGCTACCCCCCTTGTAAGGGGGAAAAAGCCTTGGTATATGTATGTATGCCAAATGTGAAGGAGGATAGGGAGTGAAAGGTAGTTGCAGTGGAAAGCACTAAGAAAATGAGTGATGAATGAGGAAAATGGAGGAGAAATAAGGAAAGATGAAGTGTGAGCAGCTGTTAAGATAATGAGAGCAGGTAAGGCACCTGGGTTGGATGGATGCCATGCAGAATGTCTGAAAAAAAGAAGGTATAGTTATGGTGGACGGGATGGTGAGGTTATTTAATGTTTGTTTAAGAGAGGGTAGAGTGCCAGAGGACTGGAGGAGTGCCTGTATGGTTCCACTTTACAAGGGAAAGGGGAACAAGTGTGAATATAGTAGTTTCAGAGAGATCAGTTTGTTAAGTGTAGTTGGGAAAGCTTATGGGAGGGTCTTGATTGAGAGGATTAGGAGTAAAACAGAGGGAGTAATTGGTGAGGAACAGTGTGGTTTTAGGACAGGTAGGGGTTGTGTAGATCAGATTTTTGTGGTACAACAGATATGTGAGAAAGCTATAGGAAAAGTTAACCCCTTCACTCCGGGCCAAAATCTCGCGTGCAGCATTAGCTGCCAGAGGTGCGATGTTGCATCATAATACTCGCATTATAAAAAATAAAGTCACCGCTGTATTGCTCATTCTCTCTTTCACCCGTGAATCTTGATAACTATAGAAAATATGATGAAGCCAGTTTACAGAGTATGGGGGTCATGCAGGTACAACTACAATAAATATAATCAAGATGCCGACATCGGCATCCTCGCGTACCCACTTGCTCCTCATGACGTCTACGTAGGCGTCATCGTATCGAAGGGGTTAAGGATGTTTTTTGGGCTTTTATGAATCTGGAAAAGGGTTATGACAAGGTTGATAGTAAGGCACTGAGGGAGGTTTTGCAGATATATGGGATAGGAAGGAAAGCTGTTAACCCCTTCCATACAGTGACGCCTACATAGGCATCATGAGGAGCATGTGGGTACACAAGGCTGCCATATTGGCGTCTTGATTATATTTATTGTAGTTGTACCTGCGTGACCCCCATACTCTGTAAACTGGCTTCATCATATTTTCTATGGTTATCAAAATTCATGGGTGAAAGAGAACGAGCAATACAGGGGTTACTTTATTTTTTATAATGCGAGTATTATGACGCAACATCACATGTCTGGCAGCTAATGCTGCCTGCGAGATTTTGGCCCGGAGTGAAGGGGTTAAGAGCAGTCAAGAGTTTTTATGAGTTAGGATTAGAAATGGAGAGAGCAAGTGGTTTGAGGTAAAGGTGGGACTTCGTCAGGGATGTGTTATGTCACCCTGGCTGTTCAATTTATACATGGATGGGATGGTGTGAGAGGTGAATGCAAGGGTAGTGGGTCGGGGATTGGAGATGGTTAGAGAAAATGGAGAAAAATGGGAGATAAGCCAGTTGTTGTTTGCTGACAACACAGCGCTTGTGGCAGGATCAGAGGAAGGATTGAGGAAGTCAGTGACAGAGTTTGAGAAGGTGTGTGAAAGAAAGAAGCTGAAGATAAATGTGGGTAAAAGTAAGGTGATGAGATGTACAAGGGGAGAGAGTGGCAGCAGACTGGAAGTGAGTATTAAGGGAGAGAGACTGGAGGAAGTGGATAGTTTTAGATACTTTGGTGCGAATGTGGCAGGAAAGGGAGGAGTGGGGGTGGAGGTAAAATGTAGATTGAGAGAAGTGAGTAAATGCCTTGGGGGATTAAAAAGTGTAATGAGAAATAGACATTTGGGAATGGATGCTAAGAGGAGATTGTATGAAGGAGTGATTGTGCTGACAGCACTGTACCGGGTAGAAACATGGAACATAAGAGAGGAAGAGAGAAGGAATTTGAATGTGTTCGAAATAAAATGCCTGAGAAGTATGAGAGGGGTTACTAGGCTAGAGTGAGAAATGAGGTGAAGAGAACAGGGTTGGAAAGGGAGTGACAGGGTTGATGAAAGAGTATTAGGATGGTTTGGACACATGGAAAGAATGAGTGAAAAAAGACTAGTAAAAAAGGTGTGGAAGGCAGATGTGAAAGGAGTGAACATGAGGGGACATCCTAGGATGAGATGGATGGATGGGGTAAAAGGGGCATTGGGAAAGAGGGGAACGTCTCTTGAGGAAGGATGGGACGGGAGAGGACAGAAGATAGGGGTGAATGAAGAAGGTTTGTGTATGGATGATGCTGTGATGCAGGAGGGGGAGTGGGTGGGGGATGGGGGGTGAGGGAGTATGTATGAGAAATAAATTGACACAGCCCGAAGGGATCTCTCCCTATCTTCTCCTTTTCTGCATGAGGGGATAGAGAGGGGGGGTTGCTGAATTAATGAAGCAGCCTTGCTGTGGATGTGGTGTGTCTTGGAACACTACTTCCGACCCAGGGCAGTGGACAAGATGCAGGGATGACCTGTCATCCAGGAGGTACCAAGAAAAGAGGGAGGGAAGAGGGTAGAGGGGAGTGGAGTATGTAGGGGATGGAATGGGTGGGAGTGGTTTCTATGCCTTTATCTTTTGGCTACCTCCCGTGTAAGGGGGAAAAATGCCTTTGGTATATGTATATACATCTATGTGGATGAAACAGTGTTATGTAGCATATTTTTTATGACAAACTGGCAAACTAATGTATATACACATTTATGTTTACTTATATTTATATTTTTGGTCATTGCAAGCTACTATACTGGGACAATAACCACATGGTTACATGCAGTCAATACTTTAGGGACTGTTTTGGAGTGCACCTACAGACCAAAGCCATGAATCATTCATCTATGTTAGATTAAATTCTACTTACTTAATTCACAAGTTATATTTCCAGAGAGTAGATTTTCTTTAATTTTCTTATTTTCCCTAATGTAATGTATAGCTGCCTGAATAATTTCTGCTTTGGGCCTCATACTGCAATCAGGGAGCTCCAAACGAAGATTTTCAATCATGGCATTAAACCTCTGCCTGCGGGCTGCTTCCCATTCTCGAAATCTGTAACTATAGTGAAAAGTAATCAACACCATTTTCTATTCTTTATAATCATCTTGGTGCAAATTAGATAAAATACACTTAATGTAGCTTCTACCCCAATTTTGTTTCATAATTCGAAGGATCTTGCCTTAATGATTTAGCCTGGAAAACACTAAATTATATTATTGGCTTTAGAGAATTTCCTCCAATGGATACGGTCAAAGAAAAGTTTTCATTCACCTTTTCCATTCAGGTGGTCAGTCTAATGATTTGATCTGTCTGATGCCCAACAATTTTTTTCACTTTAAGAGATGCCTCCTAGCTACAAAGGGTTAATGAAATTAACAAATTACAGTTAACTTTTGAATAATGTATGAACTGAAATCAAAGGATATTTAGTTGAGATACTTTTTTTTTTAACTTTTGAAAATGGGCTTAGAAAATGGGTTGCTTTGCTGTTCATTTTACAGGACTACCACATGTAGGTACCTGCCACTGGTTCCTACTGAAATTATATTCTCAAGAAATATGGACTTAGGGTGAACTTAATACAGGTTTTCAAGATTTTAAAGGAAAATTAAAACACCATATTGAGATATTTTTAGAGCAAGTATTAATCACGTGATAACCAGTGATCTCAAGCTATCAGGACACAAATTTAGTCTAAAAATAAGTGGGAATAATTTTGCATACTCTGTAATTATTGATCTCACCTGCTCACACCACACAGTGAAGGATATAAGCAAGGTTGAGAGAATACAAAGGACAGCAACCAAACTGGTCCCCAGCCTGGCAGATAAACCATATGAGGAAAGACTAAAGGTACTGGGTCTGCCAACTTTGAAAGATCGAAGAGAAAGAGGTGACATGATTACAGTGTTCAGGTCACTAAAGGGGATGGATAGTAATGATAGAAGAGATCTGGTTAAAGATAGGAGGGCTTTAAGAGGTCATGGAATAAATTAAGAAAGAAGAAATACAGTTTTCCATATAGATATATAAATATGAGGAACAGCTTAGAAGGTAATATAGCCCATGCTCAATACATGAGTTCAAATCTAATTATACATACATACATACATATATCAAAGGCTTTTTTCCCCTTTACAAGGGAGGTAGCCAAAAAACACCCACCCATTCCATCCCTATCACACTCCACTACCCTCCACCCTCTTATCTTGGCACCTCCTGGTTGATGAGTCATCCCTGCATCTTGTCCACTGCCCTGGGTCAGAAGCAGTGTTCCAAGACACAGCAATGCTACTTCATTAAATCAGCGACCCCCCCCCCCTCAATGTCCCCTCATGCAGAAAAGGAGAAGACGGGGAGAAATCCCTTTGGGCTGCGTCAAATATTTCTCACATATACTCCCTCTTCCCCCAACCCCCACCCATTCCACCTCATGGATCACAACTTCATCCATATACAACCATTCTCCATTCACCCCTGTCTTCTGTCCTCTCCCGTCCTTCCTCAACAGACATTCCCCTCTTCCCCAAAACCCCTTTTACCCCAACCATCCATCTCATCCTAGGTCGCCCTCTCATGTTCACTCCTTCCACACATTTTTTACTGGTCTTTTTTCACTTATTCTTCCCATATGTTCAAACCATCCTAATACTCTTTCATCCACCCTATCTCCCAGCTCCCTTTCCACCCCCGTTCTCCTCCTCACCTCCTCATTTCTCACTCTATGTAGCCTAGTAACCCCTATCATATTTCTCAGACACCTCATTTCAAACACATTCAAACTCCTTCACTCTTCCTCTCTTATGTTCCATGTTTCTGCCCCATACAGTGTTGTTGGCACAATCACGCCTTCATATACTCTCCTCTTAGCATCCATTCCCAAATGTCTATTTCTCATTACACTTTTTAATCCACCAAGGCATTTACCGGTACTCACTTCTCTCAATCTACATTCTACCTCCACCTCCACTCCTCCCTTTCTTGCCACATTCACAACCAAGAAAAACATAAAGTACACTAATACCGAAGAGTAAAAGAGAAAGAAATTGCAAAGGAAATACTGAAAGCAGTTCAGGATGAGGGTCAAGAGTTGGAGAAGGAAATCGACGACATGCATAGGATGGGTACATACTCTAAAGAAAAAACTATAGGCCAATGAAAATCAAACTAAGGACTCAAATGATAGCTGAAGAGATACTATCAAAAGCAGCAAAACTAGCAGTGAAAATTACAAAAATGTGTGGATAAAAAAGGAAATGAACAATGAAGAAATAAAGATAGGGCACTAAGAAATGGGGCATTAAGAAATAAAGCTAAGGAAAAAAATTGAGAGAAGATTGGAGACTGGAAAAAAAAAGTGTTTTTTTGGAGAGTACTGGATCCGAGAGTAAAAAAAAGTGGTACATCAGAAAAATGGAAACATAAACCAAAAAAAGAGAAAAAAAGAAAAAATTAAAAGTGGCATACACAAACATGGACGCTACAATTTCTGGAATAAATTAATTAAATGACTATCTGTTAATAGAGAAACCAAACATAATGGGAATTGTGGAGACAAAATTGAAAGGTCCTATACAATCTAGTATGGTGGGACAAGGATTATACAACAATTAGTCAAAGAATAGAATTGATAAACAGGGGGAGGAGTCAAGTTATTGACTAGAAATGGCTTAAATGTGATAAAGACAACAGAAGGTAAAGAAAATGTGAAAATGATCACAAAGTTGAAAATAGCAGTATGAAAAGCAGAAAGTTTATAGTAGTATATGTGCCCCCAAAAACAAAGGCTTGATCTGATAGCGATCACTCAAAATTAATGGAAGACACAAAGAATGAATAATCTAAGATACTGACAAAAGTGTAGTGAAGCTAAAGATAGAAGAGACAAAGCCTGGAAAAGATGGAAAAGAAAAAAAAAAAAAGACCAAATGGCAAACATACATCAAACTGAGAAATGAATATGTAGATTTACAAAAAAGATATAACAGACAAATGCAAAGACCAACCTAAACTATTTTAGATATGTAAATGACAAACTAAAAGACAAACATGAAATAGTGAAACTGCATGAAAGAAACAAAGAATATATAGAAGATGTAGAAATGGCTGAAGTAATGACCAGGCATTTTAGGTCTGTATTTACAACTGAAAGCTCACAAATTTGTGATGAAGGACAGTGAGGAGGATCCCCCAAAATGAAAGAAACAACAGTAACACAGAAAGAAATAAGGGACCAAATAAAGAACCTTGATGTCAGAAAGTCATATGGGCCTGATGGAGTAGCAAACTGAATATTGAAAGAATGTATAGATGAACTTACAGACAAAATACACAAGATAATTGACTTCTCACTCAAAGAAGGAAAAGTACCACAAGAATGGGAAAATGCAAATGTTGTACCAAAATATAAAGGAGGAGACAAAGAAAATCCAACAAACTATAGACCAGTATCCCTTACAAGCACAACTGCAAAAATATGCAAAAAAGTTATAACTCAATATGCTTTTACTCAAGATTAATAGAAATAATACAAGAAAGAGATGGATGGGCAGATTGTGCTTTCTTGGACTTATAAAAGGCTTTTGACAAAGTACCACACAAAAAGCTAAGAAAATTTTAAATAATAGGTGGAATACAAGGAAAATTATTGGAATGGATGAAAGATTTCTTGAACGGAAGAAAAATGAGGGTGGTACTTAGAGACAAGAACTAAAATTGGGAAGATATGATAAGCGGAGTCCCCCAAGGTTCTGTATTGGCTCCAATAATGCTTGCTATTTATATAACATGGATGAAGGCATGGAATGTTATATGAACTTCTTTGCAGATGATGTGAAACTGTTAAAGAGAGTATATACAGAGGAACATTGCAAATCTTTTCAAGAAGACCTGGACAAAGTTTGGAAATGGAGTCAAAAGAGTGAAGTGAATTTTAACATTAAGAAAGGTAGTATAATGGAATTTGGAATGAGCAAAAATAGAATCTCGGGTCAATATAAAATTGGTACAAAGGAAGTAAAAAACGGAAACTCAGAAAGGGACCTAGGAGTAACTATTTCAAACAACACGACATTAGACAAACATGTCAACAAATTAGTCGGGGAAACTTTTACCTTATTAAGATCAATGAAAGTGGCCTTTGACTACATGGATGAACAGATGGTAAAGAAAATACTAGTTACACTGATAAGAGCAAAATTGGTATACTGAGCATCTCTATGGACATCTAGTACCAGAAAAAACATAAACTAGAAAGAATTCAAAGAGCAATGACAAAGATGGCACCAACATTTTGCAATTTGACATATGAACAAAGATTGGACAAACTAAATTTATCAACCCTAGAACAAAGAAGAGAAAGAGGCGATTTGATAACCATTTATAGAATTATGAAAGGAATGGAAATACTTAATAGGGATGACCTACTAAAATGGGACAGAAGAGCTACAAGAGGACATGAGAAGAAACTTAAGAAGGACAGTTACAGAAGAGATCTGAAAAACAATATCTTTCCACTCAGAGTAATAGATTTCTGGAACAAACTGAAAGAGGAAACAGTGAGTGCTAAAACTATACATAACTTTAAGAAAAAACTGGATGCGGAAAGATACAACAGCGGGTCACTATGAGCATAACTCTCCTCCTGCAAGATACAACTAGGTAAATACACACACACACACACATCGTTGGACTGATGGCGAAGATTGGAACTCCGGAAAAAAAAAACGCAATTTCATGGAGTTCAGCAACAAGGGAATACCTGTGTTGTATTAGTAGGGAAGGGGAAAGCTCGTGGTGTCGTGGGCAGGTGAAAAAAAAAGAAGGCGAGGCATTGTTGATGAAAATGGAAGAAAATGAGTAAGGGGAGGAACAGGCCTCGGATGTCAGAAGGGGTGTAAACAAAAGATGTGCAGATGACACAGATGATGTTGATCACATAAGCAAAGCTGTTAAAAGTAAGAATATATATAAAAGCACTCATTAGAAAGTGGAGATAATTATTTCTATGGATTTAATGAGGGAGGAAATGACAACCTCCCCTGATTAGTAAGTATAGAGGAAAAACTGAAAATGAACGAATCATGGGAGGTTAGGTTTAGCCAACTTGCACTAATTACACAAAGAGTTGATAAATTGGAAGAACTAAAGGAAAACCAAAACCTAAATAAGGAAATAGAAGAATTAAAAAGACAGTTAAGAGAAGTAAAGGATGAGAATGAGGAATTAAAGAGGAATAATAAAGAGAATAAAGAGTCCATAGCAAATGAGGTAAGTGGTTGTAAAAAGTTCAGGATAACATGATTGAATTTAGAGACATAGTGAAACAACAGATGAAGGAACACACTAAGGACACAGTTATTAAAGTGATGAGAGAGAAGGGGAATATAGTAAGAGACTTAGCAGATAAAAAGAGTAAGAGATGAGAAAGAAAAAGTTAACAAGGTATTAAAAATATTTCAAGGTGAACAGGAAATAGGGAAAGAAAATGAAGAAATATATAACTAGGGAAATACAGTATAGACAAGACCAGACCAATTAAGGTTAAATTCAGGTCACAAACGACAGCAGAGAATATCTTAGCAAAAACAGGGAAACTAGCAGAAAATTACCAGTATAAATAGGTATAGATAAAAAGAGATGAAGAGGAAAGAGAGGAAGAAAAAACAAAAAGTCTAGAAGCTAAAGAAAAAAACGAGAACAGAACAGAGTCAAAGAGAAATTCTATTGGAGAATTGTGGATATGAAAGTGAGGAAATGGTTCATAGCAGAGAAAAACAGAAGGGAAACAGAAAACTGGATGGAGGTAACAGAAAATTAAGTGTCCTACGCAAATATAGATGGCTTAATAACAGGCTTATCAACTGAATGATTACCTGAAGGAAAAAGAACCAGACATAATGGGAATTGTAGAGACAAAATTAAAGGTCCATTACCACCCAACGGTGTAGGACATGGTGTATATAATTATTGGATTAGAAACAGAGAAGTAAAACAAGGGGGTGGAGTTATGCTCCTGACTAAGAAGGATATAAATCTGAGGAATGTTACATATGGAAAAATAAAGATGATTATGATGGAAACAGAGGACAGGGACAAGAAGAGCAGGAAGGTTGTGGTAAATTATGTGGCTCCTAAAATGGCTTCATGGGAAGAGAGCACAAGAATATGTTAGAAGACACAAGGACAACACTAAATAAGATAAAGGAAGATGGAGGAAGAATAATTATAATGGGTGACTTTAATTGTAAAGAAATTTGCTGGGAAAAGATGACAGTGAAGGGTGGAGACGACCTATGGGGAAATATACTTCTTGATATGATTATAGAACATACAATGACGCAAAAGATACAAGAGAATACTAGGTAAAGAAATGAGAAAGAACCATCAAGTCTGGACCTAATAATCATATCAGAACCTGAAATAGTGGACAAGACTGAATATAAGACACCAATAAGTAAAAGTGATCACATATTAGTTGAATTGGAACTAAATGAGGAAAGATACATGGGAAAAAATGAACAATATTTTGAAAGGGAAGATTGATGTATGGAAAAACAAATTTTGATAAAATAAGAGAATTCTTTCAAAAAGCAGACTGGGAAAGGATACACAAGGATGAAACAACAGTAGAAGAGAAATGGAATATTTTGACAAAAATTTATAAAGGAGTGAAGTATGTTCCAAGACAAAAACAAGAAAAAGGATATGTAAAGTGTTGGTACAACAAAAGATGTAGCGAGTTAAAAGATAAAAGGGATAAAGCTTGGATAAAATGGAAGAAAGACAAAAGACCTGAAAAATGGAAAATATATACTTGTAATAGAAATCAATATGTACAAGTGTGCAGAGAAGAAAAGAGAAAATATGAAAAGGATGTCATAGAAAAATGTAAAGATCAACCAAAAGTATTTTATAGATTTGTAAACAACAAACTGAAAAACAAACAAGAATTAATGAAACTACAAGGAATTGAATACACAGAGGAAATAGAAATGGCAGAAATTATGAACAAGCATTTTAAATCTGTGTTTACGAGGGAGAACATAGAACCTAGAGATGTCAAGTGGGAGGAGAAAGTCCCCCCTATGAAAGAGATAGAAGTAACAAGGAAAGAAATAATGAATCACTTGACTAGTCTTGATGTTAGAAAATCGCATGGTCCAGATGAAATGGCAAACTGGATTTTGAGAGAATGCAGGAACGAACAGACAAAATACATAATCTAATAAGCAGTTCATTGAAAGAAGGAAAAGTCCCAGAAGATTGGGAAAGAGCAAATATAGTATCAATATATAATGGGGGAAACAAGGAAGACCCTACTAACAATAGACCAGTCTCTCTTACATGTACAGTAGCTAAAATTTGTGAAAGAATTATCAAAATTAGATGGGTAAGGCATTTGGAAAAAACAACATACTAAATCCGAGGCAATTTGGATTTAGACAAGAACGATCATGTGTCACAAACTTTATGCGTTTCTATTCAAGGCTAAAAGGTGTAATACATGAAAGAGATAGATGGGCTGATTGTGCATTTCTAGACCTGAAAAAAAGCTTGTGTTAACCCCTTCCATACGGTGCCGCACACGTAGGCGTCATGAGGAGCAAGTGGATTCGCGACGCTGCCATATCGGTGTCTTGATTATATTTATTGTAGTCGCCCCTGTGTTTATACATTCTCCCTAATCTGCTCTTAATCCCATTCTCTGTGGTTTTCAAAATTCACGGGTGAAAGAGAGAACGATCGATATAAGCGGTGACTATATTTCATGATGCGAGTATTATTACGACACGTCGTACGGCTGGCATTGGCTGCTGCCCACGAGATTTAAGTCCCGTAGTGAAGTGGTTAAAGTGACACATAAGAAATTGCTAAGGAAATTAGAAACTGAAGGAGGAATACAGGGCAAACTACTTAAGTGGATGGAAGACTTCTTGCATGAAAGAAAAATGAGAGTGGTGATAAGAGACAAACATTCTAATTGGGATGAAGTGATAAGTGGTGTTCCACATGGAAAAGTTTTGGCCCCCAATAATGTTTGCTATATATATTAATGATATGGATAAAGGAATTGAAAGTTACATGAGTTTCTTTGCAGACGATGCAAAACTGCTGAAAAAACTGAACACTGCAGAAGATTGTGAGTCACTGCAGAGTGATCTCAATAAAGTATGGGAATGGAATAGGAAGTGCGAGATGGAGTTCAATATTAGGAAGTGTAGCATAATGGAATTTGGAAGAAGCAAAAAAAGAATAATGGGATCATACAAATTGGGAGAGAAAGAAATTAAAAAAGTACAAAATGAGAAAGACCTGGGAGTCATTATTGTGAATAATATGTCCGCTGAGAAACATATAAACAAAATTTTTGGAGAAACTTATAATTCAATGAGAACAATCAAAGAATTTAGGAACAAACTTGATCTTGCAAGATACAAAAATGGGTCACCACGAGTATAGCTCCCCTTTCCATATAATACAACTAGGTAAAACTAGGTAAATACCTGGACGCTTCAATGGTGAAGAAACGACTAGTCACTTTGATAAGATCAAGATTGGAGTATGCAGTGACGATGTGGTCACCAAGTACAAAAAAATGTATAACAAAACTTGAGAGAATACAAAGAGCAATTACGAAATTGGTACCAATGCTCTCAGAACTATCATATGAGGAGAGACTGGCAAAACTTGAGCTACAAATATTAGAGCAAAGAAGAGAGAGGAGACTTGATAATTATTTATAGAATTATGAAAGGCATAGAAATTATTGATAGAGAGGATATAATAAAATGGGATAGTAGAGATACAAGAGGACATGGAAAGAAAATAAAAAAGACAATTATAGAAGCAACCTGAACAAGAACAGCTTTCCCCCACAAGATAATAGACATTTGGAACAAGTTAGATGAAAATGTGGTGTGTGCAAAAATGATACACGAGTTAAAAAGCAGTCTAGATAAAACAAGATATGAAGACGGGACACCACAAGCATAGCTCCCCTTCCCGTAAAATGCAACTACATAAATACAACTAGGTAAATACACACAATATAAAATTGGTACAAAAGGAAGTAAAACAGTAAACTCAGAAAGGGACCTAGGAGTAACTGCCTCTAATGACATGACACCAGACAAACATGCCAACAAATTAGTCGGAGAAACTTTTAACTTATTAAGATGAAAGAAAGTGGCCTTCGACTACATGGATGAGGAGATGGTAAAGAAAATACTAGTTACACTGATAAGACCAAAACTGGAATACAGAGCATCACTAGACACCTAGCACAAAAAAAAAAAAAAAAAAAAAAAAAAAAAAAAAAAAAATGCATGTTATTGTGGCAAAGTTGGGATTTTACTGATGATCATTTCTAAATTGACAACTTAATAGTTACCATGAAAAGGCAAATTTGGTGTGATGGAGATGTTCCACATTATTTTTGACATGCTCAGGTAATTTGTTGACCCATGAAGCCCTAGTATTCCAAATTTCAATAAAATTGGACCTGTGGTTTAGAATTTGTGTATTTCTTTACCAAAATCTACAAATTACCACCCTTAATTCTGACCTTTTGTTATGGTAAAGTCTAGCCAAAAATTTGGGCTAAAAATAATAATTAAAAAAAAAATCATATCTCCCTTATTTTCAAGCTATTTAAAAAAATCTAACAAGTATTTTGTTTCTAATGAAATTGTCTTTCATATGCAACAAGAGTTTAAGGGATAATTTTTTTTTTTTAATTTGCACCCGTGCCTAGATATTATAGAGCTGTTTCTATGTCACTGACTGCCAGCTCCTTTTGCATAAAAAATGGATAAAACAGTCAAAATTAAAAGAGATCCTGGGCACACTCAAAAAATCAACTGTAAGGCCACTGGGTTATATATCTCTACATAGAGATGATGGTGTTAACAGGTTTTGAAGATGAGCAGTAGATGCATAAGTTTTTCTTACATCTATCACGCAGGACCATTACTTGCAGATAAATGTATCTGGTCCCTCTAAATTACAATATATAAATTCCAGAATTATGACACTGAAAATAAGAAGTTGGACAAGGATACCCGAGAAGAACACTTTAGTTTTTAAATAGCTAGATCAACATGAAAATGGAATTCCTGATATTTGAACTGAAGTAGTTATCATGGGATGCAGAAAGTTGCTATGAGTACAATGTAATTTGAATTATCCATCTAGCTGTCCTAGTTCCCGAGATATTGCATTTTGAAATGTACCAAATCAGGTCTATTTTGTCCCAGGATATCGGGCCAAAAAATGTGCAGCCATGTCCATATACATAACAATGTTTGTAACAACACTTTTGGAAACGTAGTGCCAAATTGACCTGAGAGGTTGGAAGTGCCCTAGACTTCGATTTTCAAGCATTAGAAAGTTGGAAGAACTACAAAAAAACTATTACCCTGATAAGCCAATATGGTGGCTCAAGGAATGACATATCAACAAGTACAGTTATTCACACACTGTTCAATAGCAAAATATAACTGGATTATAATACCTTATATTAGGTCAGAGTTCCAGTATAGATCATGATAAAGCATGCAAAGATGATTCGACGGACACGTTTGCATTGGCAGCTGAGATGCCACAATACATTTAACGTTGCCATTACCCAACCTGATAGAAAAAACTAATTTTCTACTTGCGATTTCTCAGCTCTCCCGTGATACCCTGCCCTGGTTTGGATATCAGAATAATCTGTGAGACTAGTAGTTTCCATTTATTTGGGTCTGTTGCCCGTGTATTAGAGTTTTCTAGCTCATTTTTCTCATTGAAATATGAACAAATTTTTTATTTTCTGCTGAATGCAGGCTGCCATGTTTTTCATGTTTCTATGTGCCGATATGTGACTGACGATGTGATTGGTTGAAATTTACTATGATCATAGTAAAATATACTCATGCAACATTTTTATTAATTAAATTTCCCATGATATGTAAATTTGGCCATTTGAATGGCATGTGCATAAAATTATGCGCTACTGGCGGACATCATAGACAGTGGCGCCTCTAGCGGCGTTTGACCTAGCTATTTTAAAGGAAAGCAAACAATAATCTCTGAAACTGAATATAGATCATATGTATTATGTGCCATATAATGATATATGATATAATTATAATTATAATAGTAGTCAAGATGAATTAAATCTGAAGCAAAATTACTGTTCCTGAATTTCAAATTTCATGTACCTTGGTGAGAAATATAATCAATATTATATGATAATGGTGCATTTCCTGGTTCACCTAATTACTTACCCATTTCATTTATTTATCATTTTCATAAATTTGTATCATTCATGAGATTGTGAATGTGAAACTATGCTGTCATCTAATCTAATATTCGGTTTAATTTTTACTCACAATTGTTATAAGACAATAACTGAACGTAACTGTGTTTACTACGCCTAAATACATCATACCTTATTTTAAAAATTCATGTTAATGATTATAGAAATTAAAAATTAAATTAAAAATTGCCCTTGTTGCTGAAGTGAACTTACTTCTTTCCTTCCCGAACTTTACTTTCTGTCTTTTCTTTTTTACTCTTCTTCTCTTGTTTATCATTTTGTTGTTTTCCTGCGTCTTTACTCTTAGATCTAGTCATGGTTGATATAACTTTAGATACCCAGTTGTCCTGGGAATTGATTCACCTGACAATGTAAACAATGAACAACCAAAGTACGAGGAGCGCTAGAACAAAAATATTTCCCTTTGTTGAAATGTTTGTTTCATTACTGTGCATCCGAATTGTTTTAGATTAATAGATACATATATATTTTAAGTGTCTCCAGGTTTATTAACCTCGTTTCAAAAGCTATTCATTCGCGGAAGTAAAGACTGTATTTTCGTTGGCAGAGGAATAAAGCAGATATTAAAGTACTATTTTCAACCCCATAGTCATATTACTTTGTCTCCAAGATGATTTTTATTTGACAGAGCATCATAATATCAATTTTATGTATAAATACCCAAGCTAAAGTCACAGCTACGGCCCTGGCTTAGGCGAGGACCGGCAGTGACAGACACGCGGCGGTGGTACGTTGGTGTACTGTAAGATACTGTGGATGTGGGAAGTGCAATTCCTACTCTCAGATTAAAGGATGGATGCAGATGTCCTTGATTTTATAGAGGACTTAGAGTAAGTTCACGCGATCAAAATGTCATATTACTACTTTAGAGTTTATTTTGTTTGCCATGGTTCAAATATCAACAGATGTTGAAATGCAGTTTGGAGGAACAACATTAAGTCTTAAGTCAAGAGCATAACTTTGTCTCAATTCTCATTGTAGAGATGCTGTTGAACGTATGGAAAAGTGTTATAGATCATTACGTCGAGCTGTTGTACATGTCAAACATTTTGTATGATCAGGTTTCTGCAGTTGGTTCAACATTAATAGTTCATAGAAGCATCATGCACCAAAACTACAAATCACTAGAATGATGAAACGATATAATATAGAAGAAAATAAAATTAATAGTTAATTTTCATCTTTTCATGATTGAATATAATATATAGAAAATGCCAATGATTTTTTTTTTATCAGATAGCTAAGCATTTAGGAATAAATTGAAGTAATTTTACAAGAAACAATGTTTTGATAGCCATACTTAAATTCAGAAAGCTTTGAAAACCCACAAGCCACATAAGCCATCTCCATCTCACATTTCTGATAGTTTGAAGACTTTTCTACAATTTGTAGACTTCTGTTGCTTTTTTTTTTTGTAAAATTCCATAAATGCCACAGATGATATAATGAAACTTGCATTGTATTGTCCAATAGCTCCTAATCAAAATCAACCATTCCATAGGAAAAAATAATTTTTCAAATGAGAAAAGAAAAATGAAAATGCATCGTGTTATTGGAACAACCGGTTTTTTTCAATTGACTGTTTTGGAATTTAAAAAAAAATATATGTTTTTTCTGGCTTTTATAAGATTTCTGGTAAATTAAGATGAGAGCATTGGTGTCAATATGTTCATCCTGTCACGGTATGTATTTGTGTGAAGCTGTAAGGTTAGGTGAGGCTCTCTTAGATTAAACTAAGATATGTTCTTGTATTGTCAAATGGTGGGGACTCGAAGAATACTACAACGCCAATAGTGATTCTGATTAAAGGCATATTGTTTTTGTAGTGATTGTGATATAGTGTTTTCAGCAGTACCATTGATTTAGTTTGTTTGATGACGTAAGAGTATATGGCATGTCTGTGAATTGTTGGTTTTGTATTACTGTCTTGCTGCATTGCTTATGACCTGGGGCAGTGGGTGGGAGATAGGAATGATCCTTCAACCATTTAGAGGTAAAATGTGTGGAGAATATTTTAACTTCCAACAGATTTTTCCATCCCTTTTAATAAGTAAATGGTGATGGTATAAATTTAATCTAGGCAACCGTCCCACCAAGTTAATACTGGGATACTCCTGTGATGTTACAATGTTTACAAAGAAGCAAAAAACTACATATCTATGATCAGTAGTGATGTACCGAAGCTTCGGTATCGGTAAATATCGGTTTATTTTCAAGCTATCGGTATCGGTAAAATAGAAGGTATCGGTATTGAAAAATAAATACCGATACCGATACCTTGAGAGAAAATTTAAGTTAAATTACTTTCATTCATGAAACAAATAAATAATTATATAAATATATAAAGTAAAGGGTGTCTTTCACGCCATGTGGTTGTGGAATCATTTGCGTCTTATGTAAGAAGAGAAGAGAGCTAGCTGATGGCTATTATCCTATTACCCTTTTCGATCTCATTCTTAATATTTATTTATTGTAATTATTTATTTATATTTAATATTTGAACTTGCATTTTTCAGATAGTCAATATTGTGATAAATTTATTAAATTACAATTAGAATTGCCAGAATTAGCAATAATGCCTAAGTCAAAGCAAAGTGTTATATGGAATCTAGTGACAGTATGCAAAGATGATTCTTCAAAAGTATCCTGTAATTTCTGTAATACAATATTAAGCAGAGGAGGAATAAACAGGCAAACCCAAACAACAACAAATATTAGAAAGCATCTTCAACATAAACATCCTGATGAGTTTGGAAATGCCGAATTGGAGCAGAAAAAAGCAGCTGAATCAAACCCAACACTTGCCTCATTCTTAAATGTTCCACCTACCAAAAAGCTAAAAATTTCAACTTCAACTTCTAGTCAAAGTCAAACAGGCTGTTCAAGTGCAAAACAGGTATCTCAACAGCCAACTCTTGAAGCTACTCTCCAGTACAAAAAGATTTGGGACATCAACAGTGCTCCAGCAAAAGAGGTACACAAATATATTGCTGAAATGATCACAATAGATTGTCAACCTATATCTATTGTAGAAGATCTGGGATTTGCTAGGCTCCTTAATCACTTAAAACCAAACTATAAGATCCCAAGCAGGAAATACATCTCTAACACAACTATCCCAGAGCTTTATGAAAAAGTGCACAATAAAGTACAAGGCATTGTGAGCAATGCGCAAAATATCGGTATCGGTATCGGTAACCCATTAAATTCCTGTATCGGTATCAGTAAAATGCTAAAAAAATATCGGTATCGGTAAAAATTTTGGTTCTGGCACATCACTAATGATCAGCAGGGACTCATTGAACCCTGAAAAGCATAATTTTACCACAAAACATCATGTGTCTGTGCTGAATATCTAATAACTTCTCTTGATTATTTCTGTCTATATCAAGAGCTTTTTCCCTCTTATAAGGGAGGTAGTTAATTGAGAGGGACATACCTATTCCCACCCATTTCACTCCCATCCACCCTTCCCATTTCAGCTCCTCATGGGTGACAGGTCATCCCTGCCTCCCACCAACTGCCCTGGGTGAAATCCAATGCAGCAAGACACAATACATCCACAGCAAGGCCACTTCCCTTAGTAGATGCCCCCCCCCCTTCATCTTCTAATGTAGAAAAAGAGAAGATGGGGAAAAATAACTTCAGGCTGCATTAACCTCTTCACTCCGGGGCACATCACACGTCTGGCAGCATTAGCTGCCCAACGTGTGATGTTGCGTCATGATAATCGCATTATAAAAAATAAAGTCAGTGCTCAATCATTCGTTCTCTTTCACCCGTGAATTTTGATAGCCATAGAAAATATGATGAAGCCAGTTTAGGGAGAATGGAGGTTACGTAGGCACAACTACAATAAATATAATCAAGATGCCAACGTCGGCATCATCGCATACCCCTTGCTCCTCACGATGCCTACGTAGGCGTCACCATATGGAAGTGGTTAAAATATCATTCACACATAAGCACTCCTCATCTCCTGCCTCCTCCCCTCCTTGGTCAATAGACATTCCCCTCTTCTTCAACGCCCCCTTCACCCTATCTATCCATCTCATCCTCGATCATCCCCTCAAGTTCACTCCCTCCACCTCTGCCTTCCAGACCTCTTTTACATATCTTTCATTACACATTGTTTCCATGTGTCTAAACCATCCCAGTAATCTTTGTCAGCCCTAGCTGCCGTCTCCTTTTCCACTCCCACTGTCCTCCTCACCTTGTTTCTCACTCTATCCAACCTAGTAACCCCTACCATACATTTCAGACATTTCATCTCAAACACATTTAAAGTTTTCCTCTCTGCCTCTCTTAAATTTCAAATCTCCATCCCCTACAATGCCATTGGCACAATCACCCCTTCATACAATATCCTCTTTGCATCCATTCCCAGTTGCCTGTTTCCCATAACACTTTTTAATTCCTCAAGGCATTTACTTGCTAATCTCGGTCTACAATTTACCTCCACCTCCATTTCCTGCCACATGTAACCCCAAATACTTAGAGCTGTCCACTTCCTCCAGCCTCTCCTTTTAGAGTTACTTCCAACTTGCTGCCATCATCTACCAATTTTAATTCCAATTATATGCTTTTAACAGGTGATGAGATGTACAAGGGGAGAGAGTGACACGAGGCTGGAAGTGAGCATTAAGGGTGAAAGACTAGAGGAAGTGGATAGTTTTAGATATTTGGATGCGAATGTGGCAGGAAAGGGAGGAGTTGGGGGTGGAGGTAGAATGTAGATTGAGAGAAGTGAGTAAATGCCTTGGTGGATTGAAAAGTGTAATGAGAAATAGACATCTGGGAATGGATGCTAAGAGGAGGTTATATGAAGGAGTGATTGTGCCAACAGCATTGTACGGGGCAGAAACATGGAACATGAGAGAGGAAGAGAGAAGGAGTTTGAGATGATAGGCCAGTCAATAGGGGGTTGAATAAGGAAAAAAAATTAAGGAAAGCTGCAATATGCTTTATTTTCTTCCTAATGTGGTTCTTAATAATGTATTAATTTTGCACCCCTCTACCTTCCCGGATTTAGCCGCCATTTTGAAAAAATGGCGGAAAAAAACGTTTTTTTCCAAATATCTCGCTTGAAATGCATTTTACAGGGAAAGTAGTCGAAACAAAAAATAATCTACATAAAATTTCCTATAATATTTGTCCCTGTCATGTTTTCCATAGGTTGCACCATTTTTGCGCTAGAGCTGTGGAAAGATTCACATATAATATTTTATACTTTCCATTTCCGAGTTTAGTCTCGAATATCTTCTCCCAAGGTATCATTGAACTTAATCAGTACATTTTGTATAACCTCACTGTCAATGTCTGAATAATCAGTCTCTCGTAAAACTGCTTCTGTTGTTGACTGTTCTTCAGGGGAAAGATCGATTTCATTAAAAATTAACATAGACAGTGCAGCATGTGCTAGTGTATGGGCCCTGAGTGCTCTTGCATAAGCATGCCCAGTTAACATTTTTTCAACAGATGTACTTGCATAAACAGTACTAAAAAGTTCTTTTATTCCACTACCATTCATGATGAAACCAATTGCACCCATATAAAGACATCAATAAGTGGAAACCACCAAGACGTACAATAACATTATTTAGGTGTGAGTCTTGACCACATATTTCCACAATGTCTCGGGCCTTGATGTACAAAGGTTGATCAAAGGTAACAAAGCAACTTTGTTGCTTCAGTTCGTTGCATTTCTCTACAGCTTGGTTAAGTACTGTGTATATGGTGTCATAATTGGTAGGTGGAGCATTTGTAAAGGGA
Source organism: Oratosquilla oratoria (assembly GCF_046742065.1). NCBI lineage: Eukaryota > Metazoa > Arthropoda > Malacostraca > Stomatopoda > Squillidae > Oratosquilla > Oratosquilla oratoria. The sequence goes on from NC_134782.1 coordinate 36,414,647, forward strand.
AGATATGAGATCTGGGACACATCATATGGGAAGTGTGCTGTACATTTCTCCATGTAACCATTCCAACCTGGGCACACTGTATTTTTTTGCCATTTTCCAAGTAGCCATAAAAGCTCTGTTGTTGTTATTGATACAGTAGTGGACACTGGATTGATACTTGCCAAATCCCTGACTTTTATATTCAAGAGTCCTTTTACACTTTTACTTTCAAAGGTTTTAATAGGATTATGACCAAACTGCCCAACAAACGATGCACTAGGGATCTTCGTTAATCTAGTGATTGGCTGATCTGAAGTAATATTATTCTGAGGAGTAACACACTGAATTCCTCCCATACTGTGGAATGTGTTAAATCCATCAATAGTAGAGATGTTCACATCTGCATTGTCGAATACAAACTGTGCAAATGAATCATTCGGAGGTTCCTTGGCTGGATGTTGCAAAGCAGATACTTGAAAGAGTGCTGCCTCAGCATAGGACGCACATAATCCCAACGCAGAGAGCACATTCAGTAGATGCTTAGAGCCATACTTCTGACTTAAGTGAACAGCAAGTCCTATTTGTAGAGGAGATATGAAAGAATTTGGTCTAGCTGCTGTAAGGATAGCATGTGAAATTGCTGTACATTTCCTATTCCATTTTCTTTGATTTCCTTTCTTGTTTTTTAAGACTATTGTCTTAACAAGGCACTGGAGAGTTTCTGGAATAAGTGAATCCAATTCTTCTAGGAAATTTTCTGGTGGTGGATACTGATCTGCTTCGTACATCTGCGATCTTATATCTTCAGCAATTATTCTGGCGGCAGTCTTTACAATCCGAAGCCGTTCTTCCTTCTCGTCATGACTTCTATGATTTTCATACCAAGCGTCAGTCAAAATTTTGTTTCCTGTGTCACGGAAACAGATCACTGGTTTTCTATTTTTGTTCACAGAAACAATAATATCATGTCCATATCTCTCTATCAATTCAGATTTTATGGTTTTATCAGTTGGTAGCTCACCCTCATATTCTGAAAAAATCTCACTGAAAGTAAACTGGCATTCCTCTCGATTTTCCTCCAAGTAGTTAAAAGCATGACTCATTGCCTCAGAAACCGTAGAGCTTTTGGGACGACCACGTTTCATACCAGAAGATGTTTGGTAGAATTTTTTCATGCAGGCTGAATGGTACCTTGCCTCAGCAGCAACTAAATCCACTACGTTACATATACGAGTACATACTTCTTTGCCCCATTCATCTTTTCTCATTTCACCAGCTTTCAAAATAGTATCCTTAACATGCAGCATCTCTATACAGTGCACAGATTCACGATCACCTAAATATTTTTTGCTTTCTTTTTTCAAAAAGTCACTTGATGCATCTTTTCCACAAAAGAGACAATCATGAAGAAAATCAAACTGTAATTCTTGACTTCTCAGTGACGTTGTCGGTACTTGCGAGGTTTTCTGCCTTGCTTGGAAAGTTTCAGCTCTCCGTTCTTTTGTATACACTTTTCTACATTTTTCATGCACTTTCACACTTTTTAGTCCTTCTAACAGAGAATGTTTTCCGTCTTTCCACATAATGCTATAATCAATCGGTGTCTTTATTCCTTTCTCTTTAACTTCTCTAGTCTCACCCACAGAAAGCTGTCCATCGCATATTAAACATTTCCCCAATGAAGACATTTTGCACCAACAACTGCCTGGGGTTTCACTGAAGCTTTAACTATCTATTTTAATAGTTCTGAAACAAAAGAAAGACTATAATCAAGTTAGGAACTTAGATATTTTATTCAGTATAGCATACAAAGGAAATTATTATATGATCTTTGTGCACTGTAGGTATCAAATAAAGATAAACACAATCTTTTCGCACATTTAGCGCAAAAACAGTGAGGTATATCACAAAATTGAATAAAATAACTTTTGTAGAAAATTTTATGTAGAATAAATTTTGTTTCGATACATTTTTCGTTAAAATTAGTTTCTAGTGAGATATTTGGAAAAAACTGTTTTTGGTCGCCATTATTTCAAGATGGCGGCCAAATCCGGGGGGGTAGAGGGGTGCAAAATTAATATGTTATTAAGTAAGGTATTATAAACACATTAAAGCTTATTGCAGCTTTCCCTGATTTTTTTCCTTATTCGCCTTTTTTTACTCCTCTATTGACTGGCCTATGAAATGTCTGAGAAGTATGATAGGGGTTACTAGGCTGGATAGAGTGAGAAATGAGGAGGTGAGGAGGAGAACAGGGGTGGAAAGGGAACTGGGAGATAGGGTTGATGAAAAAGTATTAGGATAGTTTGGACACATGGAAAGAATGAGTGAAGAAAGATTAGTAAAAGAAGTATGGAAGGCAGAGGTGGAAGGAGTGAATATGAGGGGGCGTCCTAGGATGAGATGGATGGATGGGGTGAAAGGGGCATTACAAAAGAGAGAAATGTCTGTGAAGGAAGGATGGGAGAGGACAGAAGATAGGGGTGAATGGAGAGGGGTTGTGTATAGATGATGTTGTGATGCATGAGGGGGAGTGGGTGGGGGGTGAGGAAGTATGTATGAGAAAAATTTTACACAGCCCGAAGGGATTTCTCCCCGTCTTCTCCTTTTCTGCATGAGGGGACAGAGAGGGGGGTCATCGAATTTATGAAGCAGCCTTGCTGTGGATGTGCTGTGTTTTGTGACACTGCTCCTGACCCAGGGCAGTGGACAGGATGCAGGGATGACCCATCATCCAGGAGGTGATAAGATAAGAGGGAGAGAGGAGGGTGGAGGGGAGTGGAATATATAGGAAATGGAATGGATGGGAGTGATTTCTATGCCCTTTTCTTTTTGCCTACTCCCCGTGTAGGGGGAAAAAGCCTTTGGTATATGTATGCATGTACAAAATTATAGCTTACTATGGCCTTAGGGCCACTTGGTGATTTTCTTCCTCTGTTCTGGTGAACTATGGTTATCCATGTGTCGATTTAAGGCATGGCCGGGGGGAATAGGCATGGAAATGGAAGGGAGAATGTAAAGTATGTGTTGAGGGGAGATCGGTTTTCTTGTAGAATACATCCCCTCACTGTGGATTAGCATACGCTTCATTATATTTACATTTCTCACAATAGGTTTATGTGAGGTCTGTGGTTGGGGTAAATCTTATATCACCCCCCCAGTCACGAATCACTAACACTTCTGATCAGCTTCAGATCATGTTTTGAACTGCCTAAAAAGGGGTTCAACCATGCACAGAATGCCTAGTGACCTTTGACTTCTCATTACCAAAGGTCTGTGGGAGACATAACTTCACCTTAACAATGGTGAATCTGTTGCAAGATGTGTATCATAGATTATCTTCATATATGGGAATTAGATATGTATAATACACCAGAACCAATACTCAAGATGGAGAAGTCATCAGGTGGTAAAATTAAAATATTTATAATGAAAACAATACTTTGGTAACTTAACATTCCTGAAGAGGATAGTCAACCATACTTGGTCTTATGGCATTGAGTTGTTATGATACATAAGATTTTATATAATGTTTTCATGTAATAAGAAAAAAATGAGAGGCCACTCTATCTAAATGGAAAAGTAAACTTAAATAATTCATTATAGCAAGAGGCTTATTCCCCGAAACAGGTTTTAGAAACATCTTCAGTGTCATTTAACTTGCTTTTATGCACTAAGCATTCTAGAGTACTGATTCCATACAGCTTGATATGCTTAATTGATGTACCTCAATCTTAATCCTAATTCTATAGCCATCACTTCACTAAATTAGCTGAGATCATAGCCACGGATGCCTATATTTGTTGGTAATAGTAGCTTTTCTACTCTAAAAAATGCCTTTGTCAGGATATATTCCTAACAAGAGGAAAGAGTGGTGGGTAGGAGCGGAATGGGTGGGAGTGGATAAGTGCCTTTTGACTTGGCTACCTTTCTTATAAGGTGGGAAAAAGCCCTTGCTCTGTAGATAGTATACTGATATTTTTGTATTATGTTTACAGAACTCTTCACTTTCTTTTTCTGTTTTGTTTTTGAGAAGTATAGTGGGAATTTCAAGGATGTATAGAGAGAAAGGAGGAGGAAAGGAAAGGGGTGGAAAGGGAGCTTGCAGATAGGATTGATCTAAGAATACTGGGATGGTTTGGGCATGTGGAAAGAATGATTAAAGAAAGAATAGCAAAAAGAGTGAAAGGTAAATGTGAATGGAGTATGCTGAAGGGGTAGACCACAAGTAGGATAGATGGATGGGGTGAAGGGGGCCTTGGGTAAAAGGGGAATATCTGTTAACCAAAAGGGATTTCTCTTTGTCCTCTCTAATAAAATCATGAGCAAACAAGGAGAGAGAGTTGCCATGTAATAAAGTGGTAGGGGTAAACCAGCTTCAGCTGTAAAGCCCTGTTGTGGGACTACTGTGTCATGCTACACCCTAATCACAGTCTATAAACAGTTCTTAAGAACTACCCTCAATACATGCACAGCATGGATCCCAACAATCAAGAAAACAAAGATAGACACCCAGTGAACTACTCAAAACACTGCACTGGGAATAGTAACAGGATACACCAAAACCACCTAAATAGAACATTGCATTCAGAGTTCAAATTCACTCCCTCCACCTCTGCCTTCTAGAGATGGAGGGAGTGAACTTGAGGGGACAACCAAGGATGAGATGGATGGATGGGGTGAAGAGGATGTTGAGAAAGAGGGGAATGTCTGTTGTCTGTTAAGCAAGGAAGGGAGAAAGCAGGAGATAGGGATGAGTGGAGAGTGGTTGTGTATAGATGATACTGTGATGCAAGGAAGTGGGGGCGGGGGTTAGGGGGGTGCTTATGTGTGAATAATATTTTGATGCAGCCTGAAGGAATTTCTCCCCATATTCTCTTGTTCTGCATGAAATGATGGAGGGGGGTGGGTTGTCAATTAAGTGAAACAGCCTTGCTGTGGATGAAATGTGTCTTGCTACATTGCTTCTTACCCAGGTTAGTGGGTGGAATACAGGGATGACCCATCATCCAGGAGGAGCTAAGATGAGAGGGAAGAGGAGATGGTGGAATGGGTGGGAGTGAGTACATGTGTTTGATTTGGCTACCTCCCTTGGAAGGGTGAAGAACCTCTTGGTATATATGTAGATAGCATTCAGAAACAATATTCCTCTCCATGGAAGACAACCTGAAAGTAATAGCACATTTTTAGGAAATGAAACAGCCATGTAAGGACTAATAGGTTTGTTGCTGTTCATTTGCCCATGTAACTCCATGTAACACTGAAGCACAACCAATTGAATTGGGAGGGGAATCCAGCACCACACTACTTACTCATCTACAACCTTTTACCTGCACCACAACACATTCACACTCAGATAAGAACTATTTTTGCTGTAACAACAGAAAATGAGACACTTATGCTAAGTTAGTATGCTTAGATAAGAGATTGAAGTATGATAACAAGCTTTCCATCACAGGTACTCGGGAGCAATTACAGATGAAGATTCTCTAGCAGCAGCAGTTGACGGCAATGAGGGAGGACCCAAAAATGTGGCATATACACAATTGGTGGCATGGGTCACAGGAGAACTTAGAGTTCTTTGTGATTTAGAGGAGCAAGTGAATGCTATCACATCAGGCGATGACCATTCCTCCTTTTTAATGGAGGTTTCAGCATTCCTAAAGGAGTTAGGTAAGGCTGCAATGTTCCTTTTCACATTTCTCTATTGTTTCAGAGTTAGCATGATGAATTTAGTTAGGCTTGAAGTTTCTAAACTTAATGGCTACCCAATAAGTAGACATGCCCATGATTTCATGATTCTAATACTCTGGATTTGTGTTTAGTACTTGCAAGAATTATTTTACCAATTATTTGAACTCATGAATTTCACAAAAGGTTATTATTTGTCATTGGGTAGAATAATGGCAATACACATGCATATTATCCCTCCATTCTACTGTTCTCTCTAAACTTAACCCTCTCTCTTTCCCTCCTTCCCAACTCCATGTGAGGTATTGTATTACTGTAGACACACAGCAGACCAGTTACCCAGCATTTTTATGATTGGTGACTGCCACTCAAAGGAGAATTGCAATGATGTTTAGCTTCAACTATCCTACGTGTAATCTCCCCTTTAATATCTCTATGACTCCACTTCTTCAGTATGATATTGTCCCCAAGGATAGAAGTGTCAGCTCTTGTTAACAAAATCCAACTCACTCTCTCCCCCTCCTGCCCTCTTTCTTCTAGCTTGCAGAGAGTCCCTTAAACTGAATAAAATTTACTAGTACCAGAGCAAAATCTTTGAAGGGGACATGGGTTCAAGGGCTCATTGGAATTTTATTTTATCATCAGGATGTCCTCACAAAGGCCTCACAGAAGGACCGACATCACAGAGATTAGCATCAAGGGAAAACAGGTTATTGCTACTTTCCTTTCTTCTTGGGGAAATGCAAGCAGCGAGAATAATCTCTCATACGAAAAAGGATGATGGTTTGAAAGTAGAAATGGTGAGCTAACTTGAAAAAACTGTTGCTTACATTTAGATAATGTGATTACTAGCCTTAGAAATTAGGCAGTTTGACTACTCTTTAGTTAAATTTTGTTCATGGTGATGTTGAAATTTTTGTACTTTAGTGATTGTTATATAAATACATTTAAAGGATATCTTCTGTTGTTTCAGCGAGAAAGCCCCCAGGCAAAAGCACTGAAAGCCTTGCTCATTGGCTTGGGTTTCCCAAAACCCCCAGCCAACATCACCCCAAAGCAGCTCTTCACCAAAGTTGAACAGAAGGTAAATTTAAAATTTAATTTTGCATAGTAATATTTTGAATGTATATCAAGACAGTATACATATTCTCAGGAGACAAATTCAAGGGAGAATTGAGGAGGAAATGGAAATGTTTGAAGAGTATGTATGGAGTTATAATGAAATGAGGCATGCTTGTTAATTTTGTTACTGTCTTGATGATGGAATTTTCCTTGAATTGCTACAACTATAGTAAACCCCCCTTTTGTCTCTCTTAATTTGCTATTATTTGATATACCAAAAGGGGGAAGTCAGGAGATAGGGGTGAGTGGAGAATGGTGTTGTATAAATGATACTCTGATGCAAGGAAGGGAGGGGGATGGAGGGATGAGGGAGTAGTTATATGTGAATTATATGTTGACATAGCCTGAAGGGATTTCTCCCCATCTTCTATTTTTCTGTACGAGGAGACAGAGAGGGAGGGTTGCTGATTAAGCGAAGTGACCTTGAGGAGGATGTGCTATGTCTTGCTGCATTGCTTCTGACCCAGGGCAGTTGGCAGGATACAGGGTTGACCTGTCATCCATGAGAAACTAAGATGAGAGGGAGGAAAGGGTGGTGGATGGGAGTGGAATGGGTATATGCCTTTTGAATTTGGCTGCTACCCTGACAGGGGAAGAAAGCCTTTCATATATAGATGGATGGATAGACCAGTATGTATTCCATGTCTTATTTTCTGTGCATCATTTGTGAGAGAAACTTCCAAAGTTTTAAAATATAGGTTTCAAGGAATTGGCAAAAAAAAAATCCAGATAAGTTCATTGTATCTTAATTCTAACTGTAGATAAGTTTGTCTCATCAATGTCTCTGTATCAAGAAGTAATGATGATTCACATACAACTTATTTTCCTCTTTATCAGGTACTGGATGTGAAAGGCAAGGCCCACCAATCCCTGATTGGAAAGCCCCTCTTTAATGGGGTGTTAACAGAGAAGCAGTGGATAATGTTGGACCAGATGCAAAAAGAGATGTACAGTGAATACAAGATGAGACGGCAAATGTTGATCAAAAGATTAGATGTAACAGTTCAATCTTTTCAGGTATGTTTTATGAATTTCATTACCTCACTTTGGTAAATTCATAGAGCAAGGTTTTGTTTTTGATCAAGTTTCTTTTTAGCATTATTACATCATCTATATACCACAAGCTTTTTCCACCTTACAAGAGAGGTAGCCATGTCAAATGCACATGCCTACTCCCACCCATTCCACTACTCTCCTCCACCCTTTCATGCCTCTCATCTTAGCTCCTCCTGGATGATGGGTCATCCCTGTATCCCACCCACTGACTTGGGTCAGAAGCAGTGTGGTAAAACACAGTACATCCACAGCAAGGCCACTTCACTTAATTGGTGACACACACACACACACTAGAGCATAGTTCCCTTCCCATATAATACAACTAGGTAAAACTAGGTAATTACACACACACACGTCGGTCAGGGTGGGAGCAAAGTCTGGACTCCGGTGATATCTTCAAATTTCGAGGATCACAACAAGGAAGTACCTGTGTTGTATTAATAGGGAAGGGGAAAGCTCGTGGTGTAGTGGGAAGGTGAAGAAAAAGGAGAAGGGGAGGGATTACTGAGGAAAATGGAAGGAAATGAGGAAGGGGAAGATAGGGCCCAGGAAGTCAGACGGCATGTCAGCAAAAGACGGCCTGACGATAGTGGTGAAGTCGATGTGATTAGTAAAAATGTAAAAATTAGAAATATAGATAAGAGCAGCACAATGGAAGGTGAAGATAACTATTTCCATGGATTTAATGAGGGAGGAAATGATAACCTCCCCCGACTAGTAAATCTAGAGGAGAAACTAAAAGAAATGAAAGAAAATTGGGAGGCTAAGTTTAACCAAATAAAGTTGATTACTCAAAGAGTTGATAAACTGGAAGAACTAAAGAAGGAAAATCAAAACCTAACTAAAGAAATAGTAGAATTAAAAAGACAGTTAAGAGAAGTACCGTATTTTCCGGCGTATATCGCGCGACTTTTTTCCGTTGGACGGGCCTAAAAATGGGGGGTGCGCGTTATCCGGTGGTGCGCATTATCTACGGCCTACGATAAAAATTCTGTGGCTGTGTGTGTAATTTTTTTTCACAACAACGTGACAATGTTGGCCGTCACAAAGTCGGGACGGCACACTTCTCCGTGACGTTCCGTGAGAACAAGAAGAACAGCCATGGTGACATGAAAGAATATGCCAGCATGGGCTATATAAATATTTGGTATAGGTAGGATCTATCGAATCTTATTTTTCATGTTTAAGTAGGCCTTAACACCATGAAACATGATCAATATTCATGATATTTGCCCATGTTCACAGCATCCTAGTTTGAATTTTTATGTTGGTTTTGTTGCTTCACTTTAGGTATGGTACAAATTCCGTTGCGGCCATTCATAAACTCGTGTCAAACACCTGACTACAACACCCTCTTTTGGGAGTTATATTAACTAGACGTCACCTCGATGAGAGACTGTCCTATTTCACCACTGTCATTACAGGTTCAAAGCTAAAACGAAACAGTCTAGTTTGTTTCAGTATTAAATAAAAAATGGTAAAAGACGAATTATTTCCTCAAGATATAAAATGAACATTTTCTGTAAAAATCCCAAAATTTTTCTGTATATTTTACTTTCAATAAACTTTTTTTAGATCACATTTCCTACAAACTATTTAAGCTACAAAGTAATAAGGGACCAACACACAACATGAGTCATATACCAGTACATGTAGTTCCGACTTTTTCTTAGTTGTGTCCTGATTGATGCCTAAACTGACACTTAATTTAGTGACAAATCAACAGATTTCCCAGCGGTGGCTCTAGCCAATGAAAAATACTTCTCCATGTAACCTTGTTCACATGATACTAAGTAATTAATTGCCGTTATTTCATTGAGTTAGTTTTACTAACATTAATTATCATTGTCTATGCAAATATTTGGGATCCGTAAAACAGCACTGGTACCAACATCATGAACGTTGGCCGTTTTAGCTCACCCGGAATATGCTAGATCAGGGCCAAGATTGACAGTTCTATTGCCAATCTAGCCTACACTAAACACCCTCTTGCGAGAGTTTGTTAAACTAAACGTCACTTCAGTAAAGACACTTATGAACCGAAACATAGTTTGTTGCTGCATGGCGATAAAAACTTGTACACGGTGATAAAAACTTGTAAGATGAATTATTCCCTCAGGATAGTAAATTAAAAAATTTCTGTAAAAATCCGAAATTTTTCATGTACATTTTGTATTCAATAAACTTTTCATGGCTCAAATTTCCCACAAAACAATGGACCAACGCAAGAAGGAGTCGCATACATGCAGTTCACGAGCTTTAGCCACCAGTGACTTTTCCTGGCATGCGCGTTATACGTCGGTGCGCGCTATCTGTGTACTAAGATAACGAAGTGCATGGGTGCACATTATAACCCGATGCGCATTTTAAGCCGGAAAATACGGTAAAGGATGAGAATGAGGAATTGAAGAGGAATAATAAAGAGAATAAAGAGTCCATAGCAGAAGAGGTAAGTGGTTGGAAAAAAAAATACAAGAGAACAAGGAAATGGAATTTAGAGTTATAATGGAACAGCAGATGAAAAAACAAACTAAGGACACAGTTATTAAAGTGATGAGGGAGACGGAGAATATAGTAAGAGACTTAGCGGATAAAAAGAAATGTATAATTATATTAGGGATGGAAGAGAGATATAATCTAAATAGGACTACAAGAATAAAGGAAGAAAAGGAAAAAGTAAATTAGATATTAAAAGTAGTTGAAGAAGATGAACCAGAAACAGGGAAACAAATAGAAGAAATATATAGGCTAGGGAAATACAATACAGATAAGATCAGACCAATTAAGGTTAAATTCAGGTCACAAACAACAGCAGAGAATATCTTAGCAAAAACAGGGAAACTAGCAGAGAGTGATTAATATAAACAGGTATGGATAAAAAGAGAAATGAATAAATAGGAAAGACAGGAGGAAGAAACAAAAAGACTAGAAGCTAAGGGAAAAAAAAAGAAAGAACGGAGAAAAAGAGAAATTCCATTGGAGAGTAGTGAATATGAAAGTGAGGAAATGGTTCATAGCAGAGAAAAAACAGAAGGGAAACTGAAAATACAATGGAAGTAGCAGAAAATTAAAAGTGTCTTACACAAATATAGATGGCTTGATAACAGGCTTGAACGAACTGAATGATTACCTGAAGGAAAAAGAACCAGACATAATGGGAATTGTAGAGACAAAACTGAAAGGTCCACTACCACCCAACAGTATAGGACATGGTGCATATAATTATTGGATTAGAAACAGAGAGGTAAAACAAGGGGGTGGAGTTATGTTCCTGACTAAGAAAAATATAAATGTGAGGAATGTCACATATGGAAACAGTAGAGATGATTATGATGGAAGTGGAGGACAAGGATGGGAAGAGCAGGAAGTTTGTAGTAAATTATGTGCCTCCTAAAACGGCTTCGTGGGAAGAGGAAGAACACAAAAATATGTCAGAAGACACAAGGATAGCACTAAATAAGATAATGGAAGATGGAAGAAGAATAGTTATAATGGGTGACTTTAATTGTAAAGAAATCTGCTGGGAAAAGATGACAGTGAAGGGTGGAGATGACCTATGGGGAAATGTACTACTTGATATGATTATAGAACATACAATGACACAATGGATACAAGAAATGAGGAAGAACCATCGAGACTGGACATAATAATCATATCAGAACCTGAAATAGTAGAGAAGATTGAATATAGGACACCAATAAGTAAAAGTGACCATATATTTGTTGAACTGGAACTAAATGAGGAAAAATACATGGAAAAAAAATGAACAATATAGAAAGGGAAGATTGATGTATGGAATTTTTTTTTTTTTATAAAATAAGAGAATTCTTTCAAAAAGCAGACTGGGAAAGGATACACAAGGAGGGAACAACAGTAGAATAGTAATGGAATATTTTGACAAAAATTTATAAAGGAGTGGAAAAGTATGTTCCAAGACAAAAACAAGAAAAAGGATATGTAAATTGTTGGTACAACAAAAGATGTAGGGAGTTAAAAGACTAAAGGGATAAAGCTTGGCTAAAATGGAAGAAAGACAAAAGACCTGAAAATGGAAAATATATACTAGTTATAGAAATCAATGTGTACAAGTGCGCAGAGAAGAAAAGAGAAAATATGAAAAGGATGTCATAGAAAAATGTAAAGATCAGCCAAAAGTATTTTATAGATATGTAAACAACAAACTGAAAAACAAACAAGAATTAGTGAAACTACGACAAGGAGGAGTTGTGATACACAGAGGAAATAGAAATGGCAGAAATTAAGAACAAGCATTTTAAATCAGTGTTTACGAGGGAGAATATACAACTTAGAGATGTCGAGTGGAAGGAGAAAGTCCCCCCTATGAAAGAGATAGAAGTAACATGGAAAGAAATAACGAATCACTTAGTAATCTCAATGTCAGAAAATTGCATGGACCAGATGAAATGAAAAACTGGATCTTGAGAGAATGCCGGAATGAACTAACAGACAAAATACATAGTCTAATAAGCGGTTCATTGAAAGACGGAAAAGTTTGAGAAGATTGGATATATATAAAGGGGGAAACAAGGAGACCCTACTAACTATAGACCAGTCTATTTTACAAGTACAGTAGCTAAAATTTGTGAAAGAATTATCAAAATTAGATGGGTAAGGCATTTGAAAAAAAAAAAAACATACTAAATCCAAGGCAATTTGGATTTAGACAAGAACGATCATGCGTCACAAACTTGATGTGGTTCTATTCAAGGCTGATAGATATAATACAAGAAAGAGATGGGCTGATTGTGCATTTCTAGACCTGAAAAAAGCTTTTGATAAGATGTCACATAAGAAATTGCTAAGGAAATTAGAAACTGCAGGAGGAATACAGGGCAAGCTGCTGAAGTGGATGGAAGACTTCTTACATGAAAGAAAAGTGAGAGTGGTGATAAGAGACAAACATTCTAATTGGGATGAAGTGATTAGTGGAGTTTCACAAGGAACCGTTTTGGCCCCAATAATGTTTGCTATATATATTAATGATATGGATAAAGGAATTGAAAGTTATATGAGCTTCTTTGCGGATGATGCAAAATTGTTGAAAAAAGTGAACACTGTAGAAGATTGTGAGTCACTGCAGAGTGATCTCAGTAAAGCATGGGAATGGAATAGTAAGTGGGAGATGGAATTCAATATTAAGAAGTATAGCATAATGGAATTTGGAAGAAGTAAAAAAAAGAATAGTGGGATCATATAAATTGGGAGAGGAAGAAATTAAAAAAGTAGAAAATGAGGACCTGGGAGTCATTATTATGAATAATTTGTCCCCTGAGAAACATATAAACAAAATTTTTGAAGAAACTTGTAATTTAATAAGAACAATCAAAGTGGCATTTACATATGTGGATGAAGAAATGGTGAAGAAAATACTGGTCACTTTGATAAGACCAAGATTGGAGTATGCAATGATGATGATGTCACCAAGTACAAAAAAATGTATAACAAAACTTGAAAGAATACAAAGAGCAATTACGAAATTGGCACCAACGCTCTCAGAACTATCATATGAGGAGAGACTGGCAAAACTTGAGCTACAAACATTAGAGCAAAGAAGAGAGAGAGAAGACTTGATAACTATTTATAGAATCATGAAAGGCATAGAAATTATTGATAGAGAGGATCTAATAAAATGGGATAGTAGAGATACAAGAGGACACAGAAAGGAAATCAAGAAAGACACTTTCTCCCCCTGTACACCTCATCACCTTACTTTTACCTGTATTTATCTTCAACTTCCTTCTTTCACACACCCTCCCAAACTCTTTCACTAACTTCCTCAATCCCTCTGTCCTGCTACAAGCAGTGTCATCAGCTAACAACAACTAACTTATCTCCCCACCACATTCACCCCCAGATAATAATAATGATAATTGTTGTTTTGAGTTTCAATGAGTGGGAAACCAGTAACTCTAGTTGGCAGTGGTTCTTGGGGTCTCCATCACATCTCCCTGGGAAGAAACTTTTGACTATTTTCTTGTTGGACTTTGTCATCAAGTGAAAGTATTAGAAAGAGGGGAGTAGTTGCTAGTTGTCAGATCTTCATGTGTGGAAAGATGTAAGAAATACAGTTATGAAGTTGATAGAGATAAGCCCTGACCAGAGATCAAGTGTCAGCCCTTCAGGGCTGACACTCCTGGATATAGGGGAGGAGGTTGATAGGTACTGGGTAGCTCTGCTGTTCATCATACAGGACCACCACAAACAGGCACCTGTCATTGGTCCCAAAACAGTAAGATCAGTTGACAGAATACTTGCATGGTTGGCATGGCCTCATATGACTCAGTTGAATTTTGGAAGTAATGGAGCCACTATCAAGATCACCAAAAATGTGAAAGTGTTTAAACTGTCATTTCTCAAGAATTGTTTGATTAACTTAAAAACAAAACTTAAGTGTACCCTGTTTCTCAGATATTATCCTACCCAACACAGAGGTGAAAAATACATGGTTTGACCTAGAGTTACTTGGATAAGCCAGTCCATTGTCCCTGGTCTCTCTTGCAGAAGACCTGCAACCTTCAGGTAACCAGCAACAACCTCCAGGCAAGACCATAAGTCACTCAGGGAATATATATTGTGTTTTTGTTTAAGGATGTATAAGATGGTCTGTGTCCTCTGTGTGGGGATTGAATCTGTGGCCAGGCCCATAATTTGCTGGTACTGTTTTGATGTTGGATGGTGTCCTGATTATAGGTATGCCAGTGTGGTTCTCATCAGGTGTGGCTTTATTATTATTTTATTTATTTATTATTATTATTATTATTATTATTATTATTTTTTTTTTTCTATCTCTCTCTCCTTTCCTTTCATTTCCTTTCCTTTCCTTTCTGTGGGGCTTATGTCTGGGCATTGTAATTGGAACACCTAGCTTGGTGATTTGTCTTGAAGGGCTTGTTTAGTGATTTGAGTGTGATGTTTTATGTGTTACAGGTGGTAGGTTATCATAGACGTTTGTGTATTTTTTCTTGCATTCTTTTGGCATTGCTTATGAATGTCATGTGCAGTGTGTGAAGCATTCAGGTTTCTGGTGTAAATTTATGTTTGTCATTTTCATGTGGTGTTCTATAGGGAGGATTTTTGTTTGTGTGTGCAAGTATTCAATAGGGGTGATTTTGGTACATCCTGTTATTACTCAGTACATTTGTGTTTGTTTTGCTGATTGCTGGAAACCATGCTTGGATAGGTTAAACTCGTGTTCACTCATTTTAAGAGTTACAGATAAATAATTACTCATGCCAGCATACAGTCAACTCTCTTTTACTTGTCATTTTATTATTTGACATACATCATTATTTAGCCTCACCAATGTATGTCTGTATTTATATACCAAGGGCTTCTTCTCCTTATAAGGGAGGTAGGAAAGTCACTGTGGCTGAAAGAGAATAAGATCCATCTTTACATTAAATTGATTAGCATAAATCTACACAGTGAAATGGCCTTTATTTGTCATTCTGCTGGTTAGTAGGCCACGAGCTGGATTCTGGTAAACACAGTTGTAAGGACTGTCATATGACCTCATCTATACACAATACAACTATTTGCTGGTTAGAAGCGCGTGTGTGGTGCAAGGATAGCCCACACCTCTCAGCCACTTGGTGTCAGTCACCCTCCTCTCCATTTACGCAACAGACTGGCACTCTGTAACAACCATAAGTTATTGCCTTTCTGATAAGCCCATGCTGCTGCATTATTTTTCATTTTTCATTATTCATGAAGGCTTTGGCTGCTTTGTGATAATAATAAGAGAGTCAATTGTATAAGAAATCATGTAAAGGATTTCACAGCTGTGAAAATTTTTGGGAATCATTCGGTATTACTTAATATTTTTGACAATGGCTTATTTGATTTTACAGTGGTCAGACAGAGCCAAAGCAAAGAAAGATGAATTGTATGAAACTTTCCGAAAGAAGCGAGAGGCCATGACAGAAGAACCTGCAATTGTTTTAGGTGACCTTCTGGCTGCCAGGGAAGACCTTGCAGTGCTTGAGAAGACCAGCAATGCCACTGTCAGGAAGAATACAAAGACCCCCTTGAATAGGGTTTGTATTTTAATCTTCTATTTGTCATATGTAGACAAGAAAAACTATAAGTATTCGGAAATTTCGCTAAGAGAGTTCATAGTACAAATTGACACAATTGTAGTGTGCACTATTATTTATATAATCACTTTAAAATAGCGATTCTTGATGTAGAAAATGGGGTGGCATGAAGAATTGCTAAGGTAGGGGGGTGCAAATCCTGAAGAAAAAAAAATCTTTTCATTGATAATAGTAATGATAACCTGTCTTGCCTTGAAGAATGGATACCATATGGAAGTTATTTACAGGTTATTATTGCAAGAGTGCCTGACCGTGGTGGTCGAGCCTATGAGCATCAGATTCCTCCACCAGAAATGCCATCTTGGCAGCAAAATAAAGGAGGTAAGTAGTAACACCGTAAAGTTTTAATATTTAAATATGTTGTATCATGTGTAACTTTTAAAGTTATTTGGATACTTTTTAATTAATTGTATAAATGATTAGCCATGCACAGGTACTTGGTAATTGCTAAGATAATCTTAAGGGCATTGTATTGGCTTTTGCTATTGTGTTAAGGTGCAAAGTATTGCCAGTTCTTCACAATTTTTGAAAGCTCAAAATCACTTGTTTTGATATTGGTTCAAAGAATGGAAATGGAAACCGTTAACTGAATTCTGATTTTGATGCACAAACAGGAGGTCAAGGTGGATTTGGTGGTGGTGGTGGAGGAGGAGGTGGAGGACGTGGAGGAGGAGGAGGAGGAGGACGTGGAGGAGGGCAAGGTGGTTATGGTGGAGGCCAAGGCGGACAAGGTGGTGGCTATGGCGGAGGCCAAGGCGGACAAGGTGGTGGCTATGGCGGACAAGGTGGAGGCTATGGAAGTGGTGGTAGCTATGGTGGTGGGCAAGGTAGTGGGCATGAAGGTGGCTATGGAGGTGGTGGTGCTCAAGGTAATAGCATGCTGCCCATAGTATGTGTCCCATGGTTTGCTTTAGTGGATATTGTTTTTGCATAAATAGCCTGACTGGTATTAGTGCTTTCAGTGATTTGTGAATTTGCTTTGTTTTACTGTTTTTGTTGGGAAGTATTGCCCAGTGTTTACTGTAACTTTAATGGGTTCTAAATATCTAGGAACTTGGAAGGCACAGCAAACCTGTTTGACCAGTTGTATTACACACAAGGTATATATTAGTGAAAAATATACAATAATGTAAGCTGGCATTGATATAAATAAAGAATTGAGGATATGTAGAACCCAGTCTACAGTTATAAAATTACTACCTTGGGTTCTCATCCTCTGATGCTTTTTGGAGTTGGCACTAGCAAAGTTTCTTTCTCACTTACTTTCCCCTCCTCACACACTCTCCTTATTAACAACCCTTTCCTTTCTTCCCCCCCTCCCACTCAGTTTCTATCTCTCTCTCAGTCCCCCCTCCCCCACATACTCTCTCTCACACACACACACATGCCAATGTTGGTATTGTTACTACCAGAGGGAACCAGAAAGCTGAGAATTGTAATTAGAATTTATTGACCTTTCAAAGTAACTGACATGGCTTGACTGCTGTTTTAACATGGGAATGATGCAGTGCATTTTGGTGGTTTATAATTATTCATTTTTCCGTTAAAGTGGAACAGTTTGATAAGGATTTGAGGAATGTATTTATGTGAATGAATGTAATGTTTTGGATTTTTTTTTTTTTTTTTTTTTTTGTGCTGTTAGCTTGACATGTAACACAAAGTAATGGACACTTATAGATTTATTTTATGATATTAGTTTTCTTTTATTATCCAACATTCCTTCATCGTATGCTGCTTCCATTATTATTTGTTTTTACTTATTTTCATTTTGTGCTGTTACTATTTGCTTGTGATCAGCAGAATGAAACCCTTTTCATGTACAATCAGCCCTCAGTAATTCAGGATTCACAATAATGCAGCACTACCAAATGCAGAATTGGAATTTAGTAATTTGGGATCATCACAGAATACTGATGTAGTGTGGAAATTATTTAAAGATTCTTAGAAATTTCAGTACTGTAGTAAAATATCAGCTTTAATACCTGCAAAAATGTGCACGAGTGATAATTTGAAAAGAATATATAGACTTGGGTAACGACCCTTTCCATACAAGGTGCTCTGGGATGAACTGGCAGTACATACATACTAAAGGGCCTTCTACCTCTAACAAGGAGATAGAAATGAACAGAGGGATTAGGATTGCCATGTAATGTAACCATGGGTTTAAACCAGCTTTGACTGTGGACCTTGCTGTGGAGGTACCGTTTCTTGCTGCTTTGCTCCTGACTTGAGCATTGATTGGGGGATAGGTATGACCCTTCATCCAGAAGGTGCTAAGATGGAAGGGACAACAAATGGCTGAAGGATGGGTGTATGCCTCAGACCTTTTGTATGTATGCACTCTAGGCCAGTGACATAGAAACTGTCTCAGACTAATATAAAACAGACAGGTCTATGATAGGACCCAAGGACCATTGCCAGCTACTGGAGGGCTGTGGGTTTCCAGTCAGTGAAATTCAAGGCAACAACTATTAATATATTTTTTCACATGAAAAATACTAACTTGAAGATTGTTTACTTAATATGTTCAGAGAATGGTAATAGACATTGTTGGTATTGCCAAAAGTAACAAGTTGACAGTCTTGCTTGTTTAACTGAACCTTGTATTGCTAATGGTTTGTGTGATTAACAAGCCATAACCATTTGATTTTGTAGTTATTCAGTGACTATCCTTAGAAAATATTTATTATTCAAAGTCCTATTTCACTTCATGGTCTTCCTTACCAAGAGATAGGAATGTATTTCATTGATGTGTAATGATCTACATTCGTGTTCTCACCATATGTCTCTTTTCAGGTGGCGGCGGTGGAGGTGGAGGTAGAGGCGGTGGTGGTCATCGAGGAGGAGGAGGAGGTCGTGGAGGATTTTCTGGTGGTGGAGTCCAGGGAGGGTGGAACCAAGGTGGAGGCGGGAATAGGGGTGGTGGCGGTGGTTATGGAGGTGGTGGCGGTGGTTATGGAGGTGGTGGCGGTGGCTATGGAGGTGGTGGCGGCGGCTATGGAGGTGGTGGTGGTGGCTATGGAGGTGGAGGTTATGGAGGCGGCGGGGGTGGAGGTTACGGAGGGGGTGGGGGTGGCTACGGAGGGGGAAGAGGTGGGGGAGGGTATGGAGGGGGTAGAGGTAGAGGTAGATATTAGCTTTAGCATTAAACTGATTAAATCTGAAACTATTTTAATTTTTTGGCATTATTTTCCATTATGAATGTTTCATCAGATAAGATGACGTACAACCAAGTGGGCTGATGAATTATGAAATGTCCAACTGTTATTTGAACAATAGCAGTGAACATGGGCATCTTTCTCATGAATAATACGGCTTCGCCTTTGATAAATATACTCCAGAAAATGCAGACATGCAGTGCTCCTAATTATTTTCAATAATATAAGCTTTCTGAAATGTAAGATTTCAATACCGTGTTGGCACAAATAACCAGAAAGAGATAAGTTTTGTGCTTTTACCCTTCATTCCTAGTCATTATTTTGGGTCAAAAATTCATTGAGTTTTGTTTCCTATTTAACAATATTAATAAGTATTCAGCACTATTTTATTCCTTGGTCATTTTGTGTGGTAGTATTCCAGCAGTAGGGTTTCCCCTAAGGTTCCTTACTGAGGTGAAGGCTATCCACAGTTGTGTGAAAGGCTCCAGTTAATGTAAGTGATTGGCAGCTAATAGAAAATGCCATGCCTATGTCTTTTATAATACTGTAGGATGTAAACTAAAAATAAAAATGAGCACATTATTGAACCACTTTTCCTGAAGGAATACCTTGAGTAGCCATATGATACAAATAGATTTATATTAACATTGTCTACAATCTACTGAGCTACCTTTGACTGCAGGATTTGCAACATTAGGGGCAAATTAAACTAAATAGTTACTAGGAGAGCACAAATACCTTAAAATTCAACATCTCCAGAGTTAGTCTAGTCATATCCATTGTGATGTGGTGACTTTTTTGGAGCTTAAGTGCCCATATAATTTTGGGATCTGCGACATGTTTATTCTTAAGTCTATAATTAGGGTCCTACAATGATGCTAATGACTAAATTTTGGTTGTTAGCATAATATGAGGATATCGGATAAAATTTGGCTCCTACCAAAATATGAAGATGCCATTTTCAATGCCCTACCAAATGTTCCTGTTTATAGTAGTCTTGCACTTGAGCCTTTGCAGTAGTTAAGAATAGAAAAATATACAAGCATGGTATAGAATCTCCTGTATAGATAATTTGTTTCAATTTATCAGTAAAAGTAATTTCTTTATGATTCCTTACATGTATGATGCTTGTATATAATGGTTAAACTGTCCTGCTCCAGGCCACTTGCCACCCAAAAAACCAACACAGTACACCCATACTTTCCTTTTAAGAGATGAACCTTTCTAAGCTATAACCCCCTCATACTATGCACACCTAATGTGACCCCCCCCATACCCATAATTTAATATCGTGGTCCCCTTTTACCCCACACCTGCCACCTTACTCCATAGCCCCATTATGATCTTTGGTATTAGCACAATGTTGTCCAAAACTTGTACAACATTCAAGGAAGTAGCCCTATATCTTTCATCCTAAAGAATAAAGTCCTTGTATTTTGTCACCCCATTACGAGCTTACAAACATTGAAAGGATAAGGTTAGAGTGCTATTCTTTCATTGTAGCCATTGGAAATATGTATTGTCAAAAATAGGAAGTGTGTATTGGTATGTAAAACATTTCAATTGGTGTAATTTTGATGGCCTTTCATATATATATATATACAGTATATAATTTTTTTTTTTTTTTTTTTTTTTTTTTTTTTTTTTGTGTACAAATGCATGCTACTAGTACTCATTTAATCAGCATTAAGAAAAATAACTGGAGAATTAGTGGTAGAATATTATGCCCAATTTTTCTTGTAATAAGGACCAATTATAGGTACCTGCAAGTAATGGCAAGACAGGCTTCAGGGAGAATCGTCTCCCTCCCAACTTTGTTTAAAAGTCCATCAACACCCTCACCTCTGGCCCTAAGGGACTGACACTCACTCTCTGGATTGGGCACAAGATCTCTTTCTATCAGCTTTGACTGTATTTCCTACACTTTTCTCATATGGAGATCTAACTACTAGTAACTGCTCCCCACCTCCAACTGCTATAAGCAGTTGACATAGAAATAGTCCCACAATAATACAACACAGATAATAGTCCAATGTCTTCCCCAAGAGGTCTATGGGAAGTCAATAACTATTGCCAGCCACTGTGGGGGCTGCAGTTGCCAGTCAACAAAACTCAAGGCAATTATTGTTTTGATTTCATGTAATACACTGTATTGTGTTCATTTTACTAATAAGTCAGCAGATGATTTGCCAAAATGATAGGTTATTCATGTATTCACTTTTTTTTTGTTACAAAAAAATTGTGGATGAAACATTTTATAATAGTTTGTGTGTATATTTCTGTAAAAAAGTATTTGTCAACTTGATATTAGCTGAAAATTGTAAGTAAATAAATCTGGACTGAGAGTGTAAAGAGTTTAAATTATATATATAAGGTCCATGATTCCCTTTACGAGCTGGGTTCTTGGGTCAAAGCATATTTTTTTGCCTCGTCCATGTACATATATGCCTTAAGCATAGGAGGAAAATGCGATTGGGAAGGTTAGGGAGAGTTTGATTATAGCAGTGGGAGATGACAGAAAAATGATTAATGGGGGAGGAGAATAATAGGGGGCTATAGGAAAGGGGGAGATACAAAGAACACTGAAAATTTTGAAAGCTGGTAGGGCACCTGGATTAGATGGGTGTAGCATGAAATGTTAAGCAGTTATAATGAGATAGTTTCATATGTGGCTATAGGAGGAAAGTATGCCCATAGACTGAAGGAGTGCATGTATACTTTCAGTATACCAAGGAAAAGGACATATGTAGTAACTTTAGACAGAGGAATTGGTTAAATATAGGTAAGGGTTATGGGAGGGTGTTGAGTGCATTAGAACAGCAATGACCTGTGTTGAGCAAGGAAGAAATCAAGCGGGGGATAGGGGTGAGTAGAGAATAGTTGTGCATGACGGGATGGAGAGGGGGAGTCGCTGTGTAAGTGAAGTGGCCCTGTTGAGGATGTGCTGTGTCTTGCTGCATTCCTTCTGACCGAGGTGGTGGACAGGAGACAGGGATGACCCTTCATCCATGAGGAACTAGGATTAGAAGGAAGCAAGGGTGGTGGATGGGAATTTGGTGTGTGCCTTTGACTTGGCTACTTGCCTTATACGGGGAAGAAGCCCTGGTTATATAGATAGAACAGCGATGTGGGTTTAGGAAAGAAAGAGGATGTGTAAATGAAATTTTCATTGTAAGGTAGGAATGTGAGAAGGTTTCAGCAAAAGATAAGGATGTCTTTTGGGCTTTGTAGATTTGGAGATATATGACAGGCAGTGGTCATTATCAGGGGCAGGGATGGGGAGGCATGCCCCCCTGAGATTTTAGGCTGGCTCCTTGGTTGGTTCCCCAACATTCAGTTAGGAACTGAATACTTTTATGCAGTTTCTTCCTCAATGTAGAATTTTTTTTTGTGCAATACAATATTTCCTAAACCAACCTGACCAGCCACATTTAGAAGTGAGCCCAATGACTATTGGTTGGTGGTAGTTGGGAGCACTGCACTCATTTTCCCCATCTGGGGTATTGGCTGTATGTTACCGTGGCAAAGTAGCATGCAGTTGATACTTTAGGTTCTGTGTGGGGTGCCCCTACAGACCAGAGCCACACATCATTTTGTCTGTGATAGAGGAAGTCTCTGTTCATAGAGAAATGATGACACTTAATATACTGCGACTGTCCCTCCGTTATGCTGTTCCCCCACCCCTTGTTACTGTCCTGTACCATTTCTCTGAATATTCATTTCCTTTTTTTGCCTAACCTTGTGGTAGGGAAAAAGAATGCTGCCACCAAGTCTTCCCACTTGAGTTGTAAAAGGCGACAAAAAACAGGACGGGGATAGGACTAGAAATCCTGCTACCTGTAGCCCCAGAGGGGACATTCCTACAAAAAGTAAAGGCATAAGAGGGTCTAGGAGTTTTCCATCCAGTACCCTAAGGTTTGGGTCTTTTAATGTGTGTGGATGTGGTATAGATGAGAGTAAAAGGAAAGAGATTGGAAGTATGTTTGTGAGAAGAAAGATGTATGTGGTGGCATTAAGTGAAACTAAGTTGAAAGGGAGGGACAAGTGCAAGTTTGGGAGTGTAGTTGGGAGGTTCTCAGGAGTGAAGAGAGGACAAGGGAGAGAAGGGGTGCCTATACTAATAAGTGAAAAGATAGGTAAGCATGTAGTGGAGTGGAAGGAGGTTTCTTCAAGGTTAATGTGGATGAAGGTGAAGCTGGGAAGGGAGATGTGGGTTTTTGTAAGTGCATATGGGCCTGGTGGTGGAAAGGGAGTCTTTTTGAATGGATTTAAATGAGTGCATAGAGGGATTACAGAGAAAAATCAATGTAGTTGTATTGGGAGACCTTAATGCTAGGGTAGGAAATGAACCAATAGATGGAGTGATTGGGAAATATGGAGTTCCAGGAAAAAATTGTAGTGAAGAGTTGATGGTGATGTCTCAAAAGAGAGTTGATGATAGTAAATACAGTGTTTAGGAAGAAAGTCAAGCAGAAGTACACATGGGAGAGGGAGGTGGATGGAAGGGTGGTAGATAGAGCATTAATGGCCTATATAGTGGTACCCAGGAGTATAGTAGGAAGAGTTAAGGATATACATGTTCTAAGGGGAGGAGAGAGTGGGGGAATATCAGATCATTTTTTGGTGGAAGGTAAGTTGAGAGTGGAGGATAAGTGGAGAAAGAGGAAAAGGGCAGAAGGTAGGGAGGTACTTAGAGTGAACTGCTTAAATAAGAAAGAAAAGGAGAAGGAGTATAAGAAGAAGCTGAGAGAGGAGTGGGAGGGGTGAAGGATAGAGTAGAGCTAGGAGTGGAGGAGGAATGGGGATGGTTCAAGGAGGGAGTCACAAAGTGTGCAAACATGGTGTGTGGAACAAGGAGGATGGGAGGAAATAGAAGGAAGGGTAGTGAGTGGTGGGATGAGGAAGCAAAGAAGGGTGTAGAAGAGAAGCTAGCTTTCATAGATTGGTTACAAAATAGGATGAGAGTTACAAAGTAAAGAGAAGTAAAGCATAAGATAAAGGAGGCAAATAGGAGAGTAGATGTGAAATAGGGTAAGAGTATGACAGAAAATTTTGAAAGTAATAAAAAGATGTTTTGGAAAGAAATTAAGAAAGGAAGAGGAGGCTAATCAAGTAGAGAAGAAAAGGTAAAAGGTGCAGATCGAGAGATGATAATGAAAGAGAAGGCAGTAAGAAGTGGGCAGAGTATTTTAGGGAGTTGCTAAATGTGAAGGAGGATAGGGAGGGAAAGGTAGTTGCAGTGAGAAGCACTAAGAAAATGACTGTGATGAGTGAGGAAAATGGAGGAGAAATAAGGAAAGATGAAGTGAAAGCAGCTGTTAAGATGATGAGAGCAGGTAAGGCACCTAGGTTGGATAGATGCCATGTAGAATGTCTGAAAAAAAAAGAGGTACACTGATGGTGGACTGGCTGGTGAGGTTATCTAATGTTTGTTTAAGAGAGGGTAGAGTGCCAGAGGACTGGAGGAGTGCCTGTATAGTTCCACTTTACAAGGGAAAGGGGGACAAGTGTGAGTGTAGTAGTTTCAAAGGGATTGGCTTCTTAAGTTTAGTTGGGAAGGCTTATAGGAGGGTCTTGATTGAGAGGATTAGGAGAGGAACAGAGGGAGTAATTAGTGAGGAAAAGTGTGGGTTTATGACAGGCAGGGGTTGTGTAGATCAGACTTTTGTGGTAAGACAGATATGTGAGAAAGCTATAGGAAAAGGTAAGGATGTTTTTTGGGCTTTTATGGATTTGGAAAAGATTTATGGCAGGGTAGACAGGAAGACACTGTGGGAGGTATTGCAGATATATGGGAGAGGAAAGCTGTTAAGAGCAGTCAAGAGTTTTTATGAAAGTAGTAGAGCTTGTATTAGGATTAAAAATGGAGAGAGTGAGTGGTTTGAGGTAAAAGTGGGACTTCGTCAGGGATGTGTTATGTCATCCTGGCTGTTCAATTTATACATGGATGGGGTGGTGCAAGAGGTGAATGCAAGGGTAGTGGGTCAGGGATTGAAGATGGTTAAAGAAAATGGAGAAAAGTAGGAGATAAGCCAGTTGTTCTTTGCTGACAACACTGCACTCGTAGCAGGATCAGAGGAGGGATTGAGGTAGTTAGTGACAGAGTTTGGGAAGGTGTGCAAAAGAAGGAAGTTGAAGATAAATGTGGGTAAAAGTAAGGTGATGAGATGTACAAGGGGAGAGAGTGGCAGCAGATTGGAGGTGAGTATTAAGGGAGAGAGACTGGAGGAAGTGGATAGTTTTAGATACTTGGGTGCGAATGTGGCAGGAAAGGGAGGAGGGGGTGGAGGTAGAATGTAGATTGAGAGAAGCGAGTAAATGCTTTGGGGAGATTAAAAAGTGTAATGAGAAATAGACATTTGGGAATAGATGATAAGAGGAGATTGTATGAAGGAGTGATTTTGCTGACCGCACTATACGGGGCAGAAATATGGAACATAAGAGAGGAAGAAGGAGTTTGAATGTGTTTGAGATGAAATGTGTGAGAAGTATGATAGGGGTTGCTAGGATGGATAGAGTGAGAAATGAGGAGGTGAGGAGGAGAACAGGAGTGGAAAGGGAGTTGGGAGATAAGGTTGATGAAAGAGTATTGGGATTGTTTGGACACATGGAAAGAATGAGTGAAGAAAGATTAGAAAAAAGGTGTGGAAGGAGTGAATATGAGGGGGTGTCCTAAGATGAGATGGATGGATGGGGTAAAAGGGGCATTGGGAAAGAGGGGAATGTCTGTTGAGGAAGGACAGGAGAGGACAGAAGATAGGGGTGAATGGAGAATCTTTGTGTATGTATGATGCTGTGATGCATGAAGGGAAGTAGGGTGGGGGATAGGGGGTGAGGGAGTGTGTATGAGAAATAAATTGACACAGCCCGAAGGGATTTTCCCCCATCTCCTTTTCTGCATGAGGGAATGGATAGGGGGATGGTCACCTATTTAATGAAGCGGCCTTGCTGTGAATGTGCTGTGTCTTGCGACACTGCTTCTGACCCAGGGCAGTGGACAAGATCCAGGGATGACCCGTCATCCAGGAGGTACAGGTTGACGTTCAAAAATCCGGCAACCTCGGGACCTGAGGACTGCCGGATTTTTGAAAATGCTGGATTTTTGAAGTTTATAATTTTGTATGGTGTACCCCGTATATATTTAAAGAAAATTACCACTTGTACAGTCCTTTAATGGAAAAAATAAACACTAAGTGAAAAGCAAATGAAATTTTATTATTCACGAACTAAATAAAATACAGTAAAGATAATTAAACAGAATTTTAATTCAATTTTAATAAAACATATAAAACTGATCCTCCGAAGAATTTTAGATAAACTAAAAAAAATACTCCGTACTGTACTTCTTAGGAAAGAAGCTAAATAGCAGATGGGATTTTTACACATAATGTCTTAAGTTTCACAAATGGTTCGCACAGACACATTGTTACCAATTTTCTTTTATATTTCCACTTTCTCTGCGATCGATAACGCATGATGTTTGCATTTTATGCCACCTTTCTTCTTTGTTGATTCCATATTGGGGCTATACAACAACAAATAAATGCTATAATGAGGAGAATAATGAGAAAAATGAGCAGGATTACTTGTTAGCAGGTGGAAGCGGCAGCTCCAGAAAACAATGGCGCACCAACGCGGGAAATATGAAAATGCGCTCCCGATATCTGTCCCGGATTTCTGAAGGTTCCGGATTTATGGTTGCTGGATTTTTGAATGTCAACCTGTACCAAGATAAGAGGAAGGAAAAAGGGTAGAGGGGGGTGGAGTATGTAGGGAATGGAATGGGTGGGAGTGGTTTCTATGCCTTTGTTTTTTGGCTACCTCCCATGTAAGGGGGAAAAAACCTATGGTACATGTATGTATGTATTTTAATTCCTTGTTGATGAAGGGCCATCCTTGTCCCCTGCTCACCGTCAGGGTCAGAAGCAGCACAACAAAACACAAAACCTCTTTAGCAGAGCCTGACAGCTAAAGCTGGTTTACCCTCACCATTTCATTACATGACAATCCTTCCCCTTGTATACTTATGAAAATACACAGCAGACAAGAATTCCCTTTGGGCTGTGCCAATTTGTCATCCATTCACACCCACTCTCAACTTACACCTATTTCTTGCCCTCTCCCCTGCTCAACAGACATTCCCTTTGTGTCCAAAGCCCCTCTCACCCCATCCATTCTTAGTCTTTCCATCAAGTTCACTCTAACTCTGCCTTCCATACTCTTTTTACTATTCAATCTTCATTCATTCTTACCATGTCCCAAACCATTTCAATATCCTTTGATCAACTTAGCTGGCAGCTTTCTTTCCATCCACACAGTGCCTCACCTCCTAATTTCTTGCTCAATCAATCCTTGTAACCCCCACCATATTTCTGAATTATTTCATCTCAAACACATTTAAGCTCCTTTCTGTCTTCCTTGAATTCCAAGTCTTAGCCCTATACATTAACATAGACACAATTACCTATTCATAGTCTTTTCTGTGTTCATCCCCAGATACCTATTTGTCATGACACTTGCTACTCCCAAGATATTTACTTGTTTTCTTCACTCTATAATTTATCTCTACCCCCATTCCTCCATTCCCAGCTGTATGTGACCCTAGATACTTAAATCTCTCCACTTCCTCCAGCCTCTCATTTAAGACTTACCTCCAACTCTGCCACCACCTTGTACATCCCATCACCTTACTATTGCCCACATTTACTTTCAGCTTTCTCTCTTCATATACCCTCCCAAACTCCACCTTTGGCAGCTTCAGTTCCTCCTCTGACCCAGTCACAAGTGCAGTATCATTTGCAAACAACAATTGACTTATCACCCACTTCCCATCTCCAAACCTCCTCCCATCACTCTTACATTTACCTCCTGCATTTTCTTCATTAAGGAAGAAACTGCATAAAAGTATTCATAACCAAACAAAATGTTGGGGGACCAACAGTCACAGCCTAAAATCTTGGGGGTCATGCCTCCCCTCCTCTGCCCACTGCCTGCCATGTACCTCCAAATCCACAAAGTCCAAAAGACATCCTTATCTTTCGCTGAAACCTTCTCACATATGTGCCTTACAATGAAAATTTTATCTACACATCTATGCACATGTTTGACAACCATGTTGACGTAAGGCAACCCTGGCACAGACCTACCTTCATCCGAAACTACTCACTCTCTCCACATGCCTACCCTAACACAACCTATACTACTCATCCGACATCCCCGAGTAAGAGTAAGCTAATCTACTAGACACAAATGAGCAAGTAATTGGCAATCTTGCATATAACAAGGTATGACAACCTCTTTTCCGCAATTTATCTTCAGTAGGATGTTTAAAGTATCAAAAAATATTTCCCCTTAATCCCTCTCTGCACAGCATAAGTTAAAAATATCAGCAACAAAGTAAAAGAAAATTGCTTTCATCGTTACTTATAACAGCAGGCCATCCACAGGATCAAATGAACAAGAGGCGTATGGGCCACGATATTCCTTTCATTCGAAAACCCTACCACTTCCTTGGCATTTTAAGTCTTTAAACAAGGACTGTACCTCGACTAACCCATTAATTCGATGACGTAGTTTCCTACTATTTCATTCAGAAGAGAGGGCATGCTCATAATACCCAAGAAGGGTGCAGTTTTCTTCATGTTGTTCTGAATTTCGTCTGAACGTATGCGTGATATTGCCACAAGTGTTATGGTTCATCAGTCATCACCTGTACGGGAAACTACCACCCAACCACAGATACTGCAGTGGTGATTCAGGAGAGTAGAAGGAAGTGCTGCATATGTACTGGGCCCAGATTCAAAACAGCGCGAGTTGTGGACTGACTTTGAACTGGGGGTATCCAGTATCCAAAAAATCTGAACAGGTTAATTATGGGCATTTCACATGCACATAGAAAAGAGTTGCGGCACTAGTCTTTAACGACTAGATAATATGTACTGAGTAATTTGTGATAGTTCTCAGCATAGGAGGTAGTGCTTACAGGGAGAAGTAGTACTAAAAGGACAGTTCTCGTTCTCAACGTCGAAGGTGGGTCTACATGCAGAAACAATATTGAAGCTTTATATACGACAGAGGAGTAAGTCCTGAACCGATTGTCAGAGACACTACAACGAACCCAGAACAACTGTTCCAAAATTAGGAGTGTTTAACAATATAAATTATATGAAACCATTGGTTCTACACTTCCTAGGAATAATCTAAATCAACCACGTATCACTGTTTCTTAGCTTCTGGGGGTCATAGGTTGCTACGGGAAGAACTCGGGATCTGAAACTGTGGGTCACTTCACTGCAGACGGAGAAGAGAAGAGGTGCAGCGAAGGACAACAAGCATCATGAACACTGTCAGTAAGTGAAAACAGTTTGTTTTATATATAATCTAAATTTTACCCCTTTCTCTTTTTCTCT
This sequence comes from Oratosquilla oratoria, assembly GCF_046742065.1. NCBI lineage: Eukaryota > Metazoa > Arthropoda > Malacostraca > Stomatopoda > Squillidae > Oratosquilla > Oratosquilla oratoria. Next base: position 36,444,179 of record NC_134782.1, read on the forward strand.
CTCATATCTTATTTACTCCATCTTATATAAATGGACTAGCAGACACCAATATACATATAACTGAAATATAAGATGACAGAGATGCCATTATTGATTTGATACCGGGTGAGTCAGACTTCTGAGTGATAGCCAATATTCAAGAAAGGTGTGAGGGTGTGCAACTGCAGTCCAAAAGGCATTTGGTGATGATTCGGTACGTCAAGAGATCCTATTCGGAGGCTAGGCCGGCGCCCCTCACAGAGGACTTTGTAGCATGAAATTTAATGAACCTTGTCCTTGGTCCAACTCGCG
>NC_134782.1:36449469-36464469 GCF_046742065.1 Oratosquilla oratoria
TGTAAGAGAGACCGGTCTATAGTTAGTAGGGTCTTCCTTGTTCCCCCCTTTATATATTGGTACTATATTTGCTTTTTTCCAATCTTCTGGAACTTTTCCTTCTTTCAATGAACTGCTTATTAGACTATGTATTTTGTCTGTTAGTTCGTTCCTGCTTTCTCTCAAAATCCAGTTTGCCTTTTCATCTGGTCCATGCGATTTTATGACATCGAGGTTACTCAAGTAATTCATTATTTCTTTCCTTGTTACTTCTGTCTCATTCGTAGGGAGGACTTTCTCCTCCCACTCGACATCTCTAAGTTGTATGTTCTCCCTCGTAAACACCGATTTAAAATGCATGTTAATAATTTCTGCCATTTCTATTACCTCTTTGTATTCAACTCCTCCTTGTCTTAGTTTCTCTAATTCTTGTTTCTTTTTCAGTTTGTTGTTTACAAATCTATAAATACTTTTGGTTGATCTTTACATTTTTCTATGACATCTTTTTCGTATTTTCTCTTTTCTTCTCTGCACACTTGTACATATTCATTTCTATAACTAGTATATATTTTCCATTTTTCATGTCTTTTTCTTTTTTCCATTTTATCCAAGCTTTATCCCTTTTTGTCTTTTAAGTTCCCTACATCTTTTGTTGTACCAACACTTTACATATAATTTTTTTTTTTGTCTTTGATCAAAATTTTGCACTCCTTTATAAATTTTTGTCAAAATATTCCATTTCTCTTCTACTGTTGTTTCCTCCTTGTGTATCCTTTCCCAGTCTGCTTTTTGAAAGCTCTTATTAAAAAAAATCCATACATCAATTTTCCCTTTCTATATTGTTCTTTTTTTCATGTATTTTTCCTCATTTAGTTCCAGTTCAACCAATATGTGGTCACTTTTACTTATTGGTGTCTTATATTTAATCTTGTCCACTATTTCAGGTTCTGATGTGATTATTAGGCCCAGTCTCGATGGTTTTTCCTCGTTTCTATACCTAGTATTCTCTTGTATCTATTGCGTCATTGTATGTTCTATAATCATATCAAGTAGTACATTTCCCCATAGGTCGTCTCCACCCTACACTGTCATCTCTTCCCAGAGGATTCCTTTACAGTTAAAGTCACCCATTATAACTATTCTTCCTCCATCTTACATTATCTTATTTAGTGTTATCCTTGTGTCTTCTAACATATTCTTGTGTTCTCTCTCTTCCCACGAAGCCGTTTTAGGAGGCACTTAATTTACCACAAATTTCCTGTTCTTCCCATCCCTGTCCTCCACTTCCATCATAATCATCTCCACTCTATTCTTTCCATATGTAATATTCCTCACATTTATATCCTTAGTCAGGAACATGACTCCACCCCCTTGTTTTACTTCTCTGTTTCTAATCCAGTAATTATATGCACCATGTCCTACGCTGTTAGCTGGTAATGGACCTTTCAATTTTGTCTCTACAATTCCCATTATGTCCGATTCTATTTCTTTTAGGTAAATTCAGTTCATTCAAGCCTGTTATTAAGCCATTCATATTTGTGTAAGACACTTTTAAATTCTGCTACTTCATCCTGTTTTCTGTTTCCCTTCCGTTTTTCTCTGCTATGAACCATTTCCTCATTTTTATATCCACTATTCTCCAATAGAATTTCTCTTTGTCTGACTCTGTTCTGTTCTCGTTTTTTTCCTTAGCTTCTAGTCTTTTTGTTTTCTCATCCTCTCTTTCCTCTTTATTCATCTCTCTTTTTATCCATACCTGTTTATACTGATCACTTTTTGCTAGTTTCCCTGTTTTTGCTAAGATATTCTCTGCTGTCGTTTGTGACCTGAATTTAACCATAATTGGTCTGGTCTCATCTGTATTATGTTTCCCTAGTCTATATATTTCTACAATTTCTTTCCCTGTTTCTTGTTTGTCCTTTTGAACTACTTCTAATATCTTGTTTACTTTTCCTTCTCCTCCTTTACTCTTGTAGTCCTATTGGGATTATGTTTTTCTTCCATCCCTAATATAATTATACATTTCTTTTTATCCGGTAAGTCTCTTACTATATTCTCCTTCTCTCTCATCACTTTAATAAATGTGTCCTTAGTTTGTTCTTTCGTCTGTTGTTTTACTATATCTCTAAATTCAGTTTTGTTGTTGTCTTGGACTGTTCTCCAACCCTGTACCTCTTTATTATTATTCTTTAATTCCTCATTCTCATCCTTTATTTTTAACTGTCTTTTTAATTCTTTTATTTCTTTATTTAGGTTTTGGTTCTTATTCTTTAGTTTTTCTAATTAATCTATTCTTTGTGTAATCCGTGTAAGTTGACTGAACCTAACCTCCCACTGTTGGTTCATTTTCTCTAGTTTTTCCTCTAGACTTGCTAATCGGGGGAGGTTGTCATCTCCTCCCTCATTAAATCCATGGAAATAATTATCTTCACCTTCCATTGCGCTGCTCTTATCTATATTTCTAATTTTTACATTTTTACTAATCTCTTCGATTTCACCTCTATCGTCTGCGCATCTTTTGTTGACATTCCTTCTGACTTCCGGGGCCCGTTCGTCCCCTTCCTCATTTCCTTCCATTTTCCTCAGTAATCCCTCCCCTTCTCCTTTTTCTTCACCTTCCCACTACACCACGAGCTTTCCCCTTCCCTACTAATACAACACAGGTACTCACTCGTTGAGATCCACGAAATTTGAAGTCACTTCGACTTCCGTCGCAAGAAGCGACGCTCTAACCCGCTTGGCCAGCATGCAATGGTAATAACGACTTTGGTCGTTTTGATACATGATGCCTCGGCCGCTGGGTGCTGATGGTGGGAATCGATTTTGCTGTGTTCAGACTAACTTGAAAGGACAGTTCTTCTCTTGATGGCCTTGAGTAAATTAATGTAATTCCCAGATGTTATCAAATTTACAGCCTCATTTTTTTTCTTTCCCATTTTCTCGAAGAACGTTTGTGCTCCATGATACAAGAAACATTGCTCTGTGACTGACTTTCGTCTTTGTTTTCAGACATGAAGTTTCGGCCGCTGAGCGCAGCCTATTTGGTCGCTTTCCTTCTGGTGTGGTTCGTGGTGCACAGGTACAATTCTCTCAGGAGCTCCATCCAGGACGAAAAAGACATGAATTTCACAAGGCACGACGAGGAGAAAAATAACCAAGAGAAGGCTGTTGCAGCAGCAGAGGACAAAGACAAAATCGAAATGAGAGGACAGAAACAAGAAGAAGAAGAACAGCATCAAGAGATTGTCGAGATGAAAAAGGAGGAAGAGGAACCTGAAAATTCCAAAGAAACTGAGAATGATACAAAGGAGAAGGATTACAAAGAGGAGGGCGATCACAAAGAGGATGAAAAAGATACGGAAGGGGAGAAGGAAGTCAAAATAGAACCAGCGAATATGGCGGTCGGGTAAGGGAAAGGGAAGTGAGAGGAAACGGGAAAACAGGTGAAGGAAGGCACAGACACCCAATCTGTAGATGAAGAAGGGCAAGGAGCTGATGGGAATTAGGTGCTGAAGGTCAATACTTTTTTTACATTATGTTTTCCCTTATTGATATTGTTGTACCCAATTCAGGAAACGGGCAACGCTTGTAGGATCCTGTCTCTTACTTTCCATAGCTTCATATTCATATATAGTTTTCACTTGGGCTGTATATTTGTATTCCATTTATCAACCATGTGTGTGTGTGTGTGTACGTTTGTGATACTAACATTTATGAGTGCTAAACTTTGAATAAATATATCCTTTCACAACAGTAAAATTGATGTTGTGTCTCTCATTATTATTGCTGCCTTTTGTACAGAATTGTTGTGTAAATCCAAAACAAATATCCACAGGAAATAATGAGTTCATTAATATTCACATACATGTGTTTATCTTTAAACCTTCATTAACCTAGGGTACTTTCATCCTGGTTGCGGCCAGGCGATTTTATTCACATCCATGGCATCTCCTAGACAAAGGAAACATTTAACCAACTCAATTATACAAACAGATCCCACTTTACAGTTATCATCACTACTGCGGTCGTTGGCGTTTTAGGCGGACTTACGACAGGTGTCTTCTACCGCACACTTATATGGGAGAAAAGCATTGCTTACAGTGTAAACATAAGACCTTGAGATAAGCACTGATATATATATACATATACATATATATATATATATATATATATATATATATATATATATATATATACATACACACACGCACGCACATACAGACACACACACACACACACGTCGGTCAAAGTGACAGCGAAGTTCGGACTCCGGAGTTATCCAAGAATTTCGAGGATCACAACGACAAGGAAGTACCTGTGTTGTATTTATAGGGAAGGGGAAAGCTCGTGGTGTAGTGGGAAGGTGATGAAAAAGGAGAAGGGGAGGGATTACTGAGGGAAATGGAAGGAAATGAGGAAGGGGAGGACTTGGTCCAGGCAGGCAGACGCCATATAAACAAACGCGGGCCAGATCAATTTAGTGACGATGAAGGGACTAACAAAAATGTAAAGATTAGAAATATAGATAAGAGCAGCACAATGGAAGGAGAAGATAACAATTTACAAAGATTTAATGTTGGGGGGAAGCCAAACCTCCCCGATTAGCAAGCCTTGAAGAAAAAATTGAGAAAATTGTCAAACATTGGGAGGATAGGTTCGGTGAACTCACGAAGATCATGCAGAGAGTTGAAAAATTGGAAGAATTAGAGAGGGTGAACCAAAAACTAACTGAAGAAATAGAAGTATTAAAAAGACAGTTAAAAGAAGTAAAAGATAAGAATGAATAATTAAAGAATAATAATAAAGAGAATAAAGAATCCATAGCAAAAGAAGCACAAGATTGGAAAAAAAATCAAGAGAACAGAAAAATTGCATTTAATGATATAGTAAAACAACAGATGAAAGAACAAACTGAAGACACAGTTATTAAAGTGATGAGACAGAAGGAGAATATAGTAAGAGACTTAGCAGATAAAAAGAAATGTATAATTATATTAGGAATGGAAGAGAAGTATAATCTAAATAGAACCACAAGAATCAAAGAGGAAAAAGAAAAAGTAAGCAGTTTACTAGAATTAGTTCAGGAAGATGAACCTGAAATCGGGAAACAAATTGAAGAAATGTATAATCTCGGGAAATATAGTACAGATAAGACCAGACCAATTAAGGTTAAATTCAGGTCACAAACGACAGCAGAGAATATCTTAGCAAAAACAGGGAAACTAGCAAACAGTGAACAATACAAAAAGGTATGGATAAAAAGAGAAATGAATAAAGAGGAAAGAGAGGAAGAAAAAATGATAAGGAAAGAAGCTAAAAAAAAACAAAAAAAAAAAAACGAGAAAAGAACACAGTCAGAAAAAGAGGAATTCTATTGGAGAGTAGTGAATATGAAAGTGAGGAAATGGACCATACCAGAGAAAAACAAAAGGGAAACAGAAAATACAATGGAAGTAGCAGAAAATTAAGAGTGTCTTACACAAATATAGATGGATTGATAACAGGATTGAATGAACTGAATGATTATCTGAAGGAAAAAGAACCGGACATAATGGGAATTGTAGAGACAAAATTAAAAGGTCCACTACCACCCAATAGTGTAGGACATGATGCATATAATTATTGGATTAGAAACAGAGAGACAAAAGAAAGGGGTGGAATTATGTTCCTGACTAAGAAGGATATAAACGTGAGGTGTGTCACATATGGAAAGAATACAGTAGAGATGATTATGATCGAAGTGGAAGACAGAGATAAGAAGAGCAGAAAGTTAGTAATAAATTATGTGCCTCCAAAAACAGCCTCATGGGAAGAGAGTGAACATAAAAGTATGTTAAAAGACACAAGGATAACATTAAATAAGATAATGGAAGATAGAGGAAGAATATTTATGATGGGCGACTTTAATTGCAAAGAAGTCTCTTGGGAAGAGATGACAGTAAAGGGTGGAGACGGCTCATGGGGAAATGTTCTACTTGAGATGATTATTGACCATACAATAACACAATGGATTCAAGAGAACACTAGGTATAGAAATGAGGAAGAACCATCGAGACTAGACCTGATAATCACATCAGAACCTGAAATAATGGAAAAGATTGAATATAAGACACCAATAAGTAAAAGTGACCAGATATTGATTGAACTGGAACTAAATGAGGAAAAATACATGGAAAAAATGAACAATATAGAAAAGGAAGAATGATGTATGAATTTTTTTTTTATGAAATAAGAGAATTCTTTCAAAAAGAAAACTGGGAAAGGATATACAAAGAGGAAACAACAGTGGAAGAGAAATGGAATATTTTGACAAAATTGATAAAAAAGGAGTGGAAAAGTATGTCCCAAGACAAAAACAAGAAAAAGAATATCTAAAGTGCTGGTACAACAAAAGTTGTAGGGAGTTAAAAGACAAAAGAGATAAAGCTTGGACCAAATGGAAGAAAGACAAAAGACCTGAAAAATGGAAAATATATACGTGTTATAGAAATGAATATGTACAAGTGTGCAGAGAGGAAAAGAGAAAATATGAAAAAGATGTCATAGAAAAATGTAAAGATCAACCAAAATTGTTTTACAGATTTGTAAACAACAAACTGAAAAACAAACAGGAATTAGAGAAATTACGACAAGAAGGAGGAAATAGAAATGGCAGAAATTATGAACAAGCATTTTAAATCGGTGTTTACAAGGGAGAACATACAACCTGGAGAGATCGAATGGGACGAGAAAGTCCTACCTATGAAAGAAATAAAAGTAACAAAGAACGAAATAATGAAACACTTGAGTAATCTTGATGTCAGAAAATCGCATGGACCAGATGAAATAGCAAACTAGATTTTGAAAGAATACAGGAATGAACTGGCAGACAAAATACATAGCAAAATAAACAGTTCCTTGAAAGAAGGAAAAGTTCCAAAAGATTGAAAAAAGCAAATATAGTACCTATATATAAAGGGGGAAATAAAGAAGACCCTACCAACTATAGGCCAGTCTCTCTAACAAGTACAATAGCAAAAAATTGTGAAAGATCAAAAGTAGATGGGTAAAGTATTTAGAAAAAAAAAAACGTGCTAAATTTGGATTCAGACAAGGACGATCATGCGTCACCAATTTAATATGTTTCTATTCAAGGCTAATAGATATAATACAAGAAAGAGAGGGATGGGCTAATTGTGCATTTCTAGACCAAAAAAAAACCTTTTGACAAAGTACCACATAAGAAGTTGCTTAAGAAATTAGAAACTGAAGGAGGAATACAGGGCAAACTGCTTAAATGGATGGAAGACTTTTTGCAAGAAAGAAAAATGAGAGTATTGATAAGAGACAAACACTCTAATTGGGATGAAGTAATAAGTGGTGTTCCGCAAGGAACAGTTCTGGCCCCAATAATGTTTGCTATATATATATTAATGATATGGATGAAGAAATTGAAAGTTATATGAGCTTCTTTGCAGATGATGCAAAACTGTTAAAAAAAAAAGTGAACATGGAAGAAGATTGTGAGTCACTACAGAGTGATCTCAATAAAGTATGGGAATGGAGTAGGAAGTGGGAGATGGAGTTCAATACTAAAAAGTGTGGTATAATGGAATTTGGAAGAAGCAAAAAAAAAAAAAAAAAAGTAATAGGATCATATGAATTGGGAGAAGAAGGAATAAAAAAGTAGAAAATGAGAAGGACCTGGGAGTCATTATTATGAATAATATGTCACCTGAGAAACATATAAACAAGATTTTTGGAGAAACTTATAATTTGATACGAACAATCAAAGTGGCATTTACATACCTGGATGAAGAAATGGTGAAGAAAATACTAATCACTCAGATAAGACCAAGATTGGAATATGGAGCAACGATGTGGTCACCAAGTACAAAAAATGTATAACAAAACTTGAAAGAATACAAAGAGCAATTACAAAATTGGCACCAACACTCTCAAAACTATCATATGAAGAGAGACTAGCAAAACTTGAGCTACAGACATTATAGCAAAGAAGAGAGAGAGGAGATTTGATAACTATTTACAGAATCATGAAAGGCATAGAAACTATTGACGGAGGATCTAATAAAATGGGATGATAGAAATACAAGAGGACACGGAAAGAAAATCAAGAAAGACAGCTATAGAAGAGATATGAAAAAGAATAGCTTTCCTCACAGAGTAATCGACATTTGGAACAAGTTAGATGAGAAAGTGGTGTGTGCAAAAACAATACATTAATTTAAAAACAGTTTAGATAAAATGAGATATGAAGACGGGACATCACGAGCATAGCTCCCCTTCCCGTAAAATACAACTAGGTAAATACAACTAGGTAAATACACACACACACACACACACACACACACACACACACACACACACACACACACACACACACACACACACACACACACACACACACACATACACACACACACACACACACACACACACACACACACACACACACACACTCACACACACACACACACAACACACACACACACACACACACACACACACACACACACACACACACACACACACACACACACACACACACACACACACACACACACACACACACACATATATATATATAGATATATATATATATATATATATATATATATATTTCTTTATGTACTATCTCTGGAAAGGAGGAAATTGACGCATACATAACATTTGCGAGTGTTATTATCCCTGGCATTTATTTGTTTTATATTTACAAAATATCTTAAGAGGCAACCTTCTGAATCCAGGCTTACCAACATAACGATGACTATAAAATGATGTATTTGTTTATTTGCTTATTTATTTAAACATCTGTTTTTTTATTCATCTATTCCCTTGCTCATTGATTTATTTTATTAAATCATTTTAATATTTGTCAGGTATTGGTGTACGAGTTAGATCAAAACGAGTGGCTTGACAGATGAAATGATATAAGCTAAAAATGGAAATACGTCACCGAAATGAAGGGTTACGTGAAGAGCAGACACAAGTGTGACGAACTTTTTTGGCTCCATCTTTGAAACTAGTTCTGACACGCTTCCGAAGACTGGGCGATGCTGCTCCAAAACCTACAATATAGATAAAAATGGCGTCATGAAAACACCATTGTTCATTCGACTTCTTTCATGTTATTTCTCTAACTACTGAAAAAAAACAGCAATTAGGGAAATGTGTAGGAGCAGATTTGAGCTAAGAATATGTCGACTTTTAAAATAAACCCACCGATATAACGTCACGGGGAGACTGCCATATTTCATGACATCACCTCATCAATTTATTCATTCACTTATTTGCTTAATGATTATTATTATTGTTATTATAATTATCATTAATATTACTATTTATTATTATTGTTATTATTATTATTATTATTATTATTATTATTATTATTATTATTATTATTATTATTATTATTATTATTATTATTATTATTATTATTATTATTATTATTATTATTATTATTATTACTATTATTATTATTATTATTAATTATTATCATCATTATTACTATTATTATTTTTATCATTATTATTATTATTACTGTTATTATCATTATTATTACTATCATTATTATTATTATTATTATTATTATTATTATTATTATTATTATTATTATTATTATTATTATTATTATTATTATTATTATTATTATTGTTATTATTATTATTATTGTTATTACTATTATCATTATCATTATTATTTTGTTTTATTTTATCTTTACTTATTCAATATTATCTTATGATTTTTTTTTTTTTATTCAACTTACTCTTTATTCAGACCTTGATTAATGTGTTTCATTAATCACAGGGGAATCGGGGAGAGAGAGGAAAGCGGGGAACGGTGGGAAGTTGAGAGTGAAGCATAATATAGATTTGGAAGTACACCTGTGGCAGCTCGTGCGAGAGGCATTGACGCGTTGGCAAAAACTACTTCGTGTCTCCTCTCTAGCCACATAAAATGGTGAAATGAACATGTGCACGAACAGGTACACACACGCACATACACATATGCGGTTAGTTGACCGCTTTACTTCAGTGATCATACATTTTCACTTTCCCATCCAAGCAGCAAATCCATAAAAGCGAGGGGTAGCATATTTATCATAACAAAACCAATCAATTTTATTCACACCATGAGCTATGAAGGGGTGAATTCTTGTTGACGTAAGAGCTTCCCCTAACCTGAATGAATTCGTCTAGCACTAAAACATGTGCAAAACATGGTAGGTCTCATTCGAAGAATATTAAGATCAAGAAACCTGTTAATTCTACTACATCTAATTGATGAATCAAACTGTTTGGTGTTTGGTATCGTGAGGAGGCCATGCGAATAAATGAAATAGACTGCCGACAGTTAGATTACAAAGAAAAGTTCCACCCGTAGACGAGATACTGGACACGAAGTCGACATCTCAAAGAAAATGGAAAGATAAAACTCCGTCATGTAGGCAAGGATGGTAACCAGATTGTAAAGAATATTCGAATTAAAAACAAACGTTTGGAAAACTTAACAAAGGAAGATGAAGAATAATTACATTGTGAAAAATATGAGGGATGATAAAAAAATAACATCACATCATCAAATACACTCCCAGCATTTGAAAAACAATAGACAGTATGATTACAGTAATTCTTTCTCTATCTCGTATTAAAAAAGAAAAGAAAAAAAGGAAAAATACAATTGAAAATTGGGGTATCTTTCGAAATTCTACGTGTGAAAGTTCTGTCCGCAATGACAGATATTTTATTAATTAGTAAAGACGAGGAAGATGTACCTATAATCACAAAAGTTGTAAATATATGGGAAAAATAGGAAAATTGCGTAAACCTTACAAATAAGAAATAGCAACAAAAAAAGTAACAAAATACTTAAAAAGTTAGACATAATACATTCTGAAATCAAAATTATTTGAAAATATCCTAAAATTCTAACTTGGTGTTATTATCAACAAACTTTAAGTTATAAATCAGTAGCAGAAAACGTGAAGTTAAGACCGTGAAAATAAGAAATAATAGAAAAATGGCAAGAACATCCAAATAAGGATATACGTAAAGGTAAAAGAAATATATATGATTTTTTTTTTTGAATTATTTAGTCTAATAATTCACAACAACAGGATCCTTTACCGTAATGATAATTAAATTCTGGCATGCAGTTTTGAAATTTAAATCGATAACAAATTTTAATCGTTTTTTATATAAAATCATATTTCGTTAAAAATGAAACTTACAATCTAAATACTAATCTAGTAACGAAACAAATAAACTCATTTAAAAAATAATGTAAAATTAATCACAATACAATTGGATCCAATACATATCAGTAAAGCAAGGTAAATACAGCAGAGCGTCATACACTACACAACTCTACGCTACACTACAGTAAATGCATTACAATACAATACAATACTATACAATACAATAAATACAATACAATACACTGCAATACAATACAATACAATACAATACAATACAATACAATACGATACAATAGATCAAATTACATTTAATGAAACCATATTACAGTGCAATAAAAACATTGCCTCTTATTACTTCAAATCAAAATACAACACAATACAATGCAGTACAATGCAATACAATGCCATAAAATACAAATACAATACAATACGATGCAATGGATCAAATTACATTAAATGAAACCATGTTACGGTGCAATAAAAACGTTGCCTTTTATTACTTCAAATCAAAATACTATACAATACTATACAATACAACACAATACATACAATGCAATGCAATACAATGCGATCCAATACAATACAATATGACACAACACATGAAAGGTGCGCTCATACCACAAGGGTCTCGTCGTCAAACGGGGAAGAGGAACAGCTGCGGCAGAGAGAGAGAGAAAGAGGGAGAGAGAAACAGAGACAGAGAGAGAGAGAGAGTGAAAACACTTGCCCCCGGAGGAAACAGATGTCCTGTCCACGAGGCAATTGCTGATCCGACACTTCTGCTACAGGGCCCAGTTACTAAAAGAGTGAGGAGAGAGAAAGAGAGAAAAAAAAATACTGTTTTTGTTGTTGTCGTCGGTGGTGTTGTAGGACGAAAAATAAACCGCAAAGGACTTTTTTTTTTCTTCATCGAACAAGAGGAGGCATCAGTCATGAGCAATCCAGTCCGTAAGTACTTTTGTTTTTATTTTACTTTACCTATCTGTCTGTCTGCCTATCTATCTATAAAGCTACCTATTCCTTCCTTAAACCTTCTCTCTCTCTCTCTCTCTCTCTCTCTCTCTCCAATCTATCTTATTCTATTCCATCATTATTTTCGCAATATGTCTGTCATTCACATTTACTGTTGATGGCTATATCGTGCTTGCCACCCTTCCCACCCGCGCACCCCCCTCGACCGATTAGAATCGGCGGGCGTCATAGAAAACCTACCAGTACACTAAAAGACTTCATCTGGTGGCGGGGTTGTGGATGGGGGGGGGTGATTTGTTCATTAACTTATTTTCTTATTTACTCCCTTTATTCACATTTCTTATTATAGTGAAGATCAGTTCTTCTCCATTTCTGTATTTATGGCATCTCTTTTCCGAAGTAATCCACATGTCTAGTGTATATCTGAAGTAGGCAGCTATTAAGTAAACTGAAAGAAAAATAATACCTAGTTACCATTGCTTTCTTCTTTTTTTTTTTTTTTTCTTTCCTGCATCGTCATCATTATCATCATCATCTTTTTCTTTTGGGAGACAGTGCTGACGTCAATTAATAGAAGATCACCTTAAGTATTTTCCCTTAGATCCCCTAAACCCCCAAAACACGCCCATTCCCCCAACCCCTTATTTTTTGCCATTCTTCCGCTTTGTCACAGTCAGCAACGTGGCCGTTTGATGTCCCTAACGCACGTAACGTACTTCGCTGTCATTAGATGAGACTAGGAATCGGGGAGGAGGGTGTGTTTAATGTAGCTCTCTCATTGGCCGCTTGTCATGACGTCATGGCCGGAATGTTCGGCGGGACAAGTGTTTTCAATTGAATAGTTGGGAAGTAAGAATTTAGTAACGCTTTGGCTTCTAATCTTACATGAAGCTATATTTCAATTATCTATTTTAGTCGTAGATTTCGTTGTTTATTTCCACAGTGAGAATACGTTAAAAGACATATTGGTAAAACAAAATAAGAGCAAGAGAGATCAATTGAAAGGTGTAACCCGTATACTTAATATCGTACCGGGTGTTGTAAATATATCTTCAGGGTTCAACTTTATTCCACCCATTGGCTCTAAACCCTGTCTTATCCGTATTGATTTGGGTGACACTGAAAAAAAAAAATGGCCAAGATCATGCGAAGATTGAGAACAGGTAAATAAAATTGGACTCTTTTGTAATAACGTCATCCAACCCCAGAAGTATTTCAAGTAGCGTTTGTATATTTAGGGCTTTTCCCCTAGATTGAGATCTCTTAAGAAAGTCTGCCATTTCTATTTCCTCTGTGTATTCAACTCCTTGTCGTAGTTTCTCTAATTCTTGTTTGTTTTTTCAGTTTGTTGTTTACAAATCTGTAAGATAGTTTTGGTTGATCTTTACATTTTTCTATGACATCTTTTTCGTTTTTTCTCTTTTTTTCTCTGCACACTTGTACATATTCATTTCTATAACTAGTATACGTTTTCCATTTTTCAGGTCTGTTGTCTTTTTTCCATTTTATTCAAGCTTTATCCCTTTTGTCTTTTAAATCCCTACATCTTTTGTTGTACCAACACTTTACATATCCTTTTTCATGCTTCTGTCTTGGAACATACTTTTCCACTCCTTTATAGATTTTGTCAAAATATTCCATTTCTCTTCTACTGTTGTTTCCTCCTTGTGTATTCTTTCCCAGTCTGCTTTTTGAAAGAATTCTCTTATTTTATCATTTTTTTCATACATCAATCTTCTCTTTCTATATTGTTCGTTTTTTCATGTATTTTTCCTCATTTAGTTCCAGTTCAACCAATATGTGGTCACTTTTACTTATATTCAATCTTGTCCACTATTTCGGGTTCTGATGTGATTATTAGATCCAGCCTCGATGGTTCTTCCTCATTTTTATACCTAGTATTCTCTTGTATCAATTCAGTTATTGTATGTTCTATAATCATATCAAGTAGTATACTTCCCCATAGGTCGTCTCCACCCTTCACTGTCATCTCTTCCCAGCAGATTTATTCACAATTAAAGTCACCCATTATAGCTATTCTTCCTCCATTTTACATTATCTTATTTAGTGTTATCCTTGTGTCTTCTAACATATTTTTGTGTTCTTTCTCTTCCCACGAAGCCGTTTTAGGAGGCACATGATTTACTACAAACTTCCTGCTCTTCCCATCCTTGTCCTCCACTTCCATCACAATCATCTCTATTCCATTCTTTCCATATGTGACATTCCTCAAATTTATATCCTTCTTAGTTAGGAACATGACTCCACCCCCTTGTTTTACCTCTCTGTTTCTAATGCAATAATTATATGCACCATGTCCTACAATGTTGGGTGGTAGTGGACCTTTCAATTTTGTCCCTACAATTCCCATTATGTCCGGTTCTTTTTTCTTCAGGTAATAATTCAGTTCGCTCAAGCCTGTTATTAAGCCATCTATATTTGTGTAAGACAATTTTAATTTTCTGCTACTTCCGTTGTGTTTTCTGTTTCCCTTCTGTTTTTCTTTGCTATGAGCCATTTTCTCACTTTCATATTCACTACTCTCCAATAGAGTTTCTCTTTATCTGACTGTTCTTTTCTCGGTTTTTTTTCCTTAGCTTCTATTCTTTTTGTTTTCTCATCCTCTCTTTCCTCTTTATCAATTTATTTTTTTATCCATACCTGTTTATATAGATCACTTTTTGCTAGTTTCCCTGTTTTTGCTAAGATATCCTCTGCTGTCGTTTGTGACCTGAATTTAACCTTAATTGTTCTGGTCTTATCTGTATTGTATTTCCCTAGTCTAAATATTTCTTCTATTTATTTCCCTGTTTCTGGTTGATCCTCTTTTGCTGTGGACTCTTTATTCTCTT
>NC_134782.1:36466969-36486969 GCF_046742065.1 Oratosquilla oratoria
CAAAACCCACAAAACCGGTGAAGGCCAGGAGCACAAGGACGAACACAAACGTGCCAATGACAAAGACGGCGACGATAACGAAGATTATGACGATGATGATGAGGACGATGAGGATGATGACGATGAGGATGATGACGATGAGGATGATGAGGACGATGAGGACGATGAGGATTATGATGATGAGGACGATGAGGACGAAGACGATAATGACCACAGCAAAAACAGAAAACATTAGGCTGATAAGAAAAAACACTGGGCCATCCATTTGGTCATTAGTCATAGTGTAATAAGTGATTATGAAAGTTTATGAAAATAGATAAAAAAAAAAAAGTAGATAAAAAGTGCAAAGTAGGGCTGTATCCCATCACTCCGGGACGACATCCGTCTTTCTCACTACCGACCGTGCTTAGCTAGTTCACCCGGTCTTCAACTGTGTCCCTTTTGAGTTTGCAAATGTACACTGTAGCACACATTGCACAGCGCGTTCGGAAAGCACAAACGACGGTTTGACGCGAGTTTGTGAAAACTGATCATTCTTACATGAACAACGACCCTGTCCATTGCCCAGTAAGTACAGCTTCGGTCTATCGCACTGCACCCCACCGTTTGACCAGTGGCGTTTGAATCAAGTGTGGACAACCCTTGGCACGCGTGCCAAACCTGACACACTGACTTTATTCCGGCACGCGAAACCCAGAGCTCACCTTAAAAAAGATAACTAATAAATCTCCAGCTATTTTTATATGAACATTGGTATCCGTATGCTGCGCTGGGCGGCGGATTGGGGCCTTCATAGGAGGTGAAAGGAGGGAGGGGGCCTATACACGTATGTAGGCCTACAATTTTACGCCGTCGACACACGAGAAATTTTTGCATCAAAGATTTGGCTGATTTTGATAACCATACTTAAAAAAGTTGCCCAAACCTGGTCTAGATACTAAACAAATCTAGACACTAATCAAAACAAGTCATCACATGTCATTCTTACCGAAAATATTCATAAAAATATCTATTTTGTATGGAAGAGACTGCAGACGTACGTAAGTTTGTAACAAGTCACGGCTTTGCCAATGAAGACTCGTGGATCGAACAGCATCGACGGAAACTTGCTTTACGAGTGGAAGGGAGGGGGGGGGGCTACTGCAGCATAATTCAAAACCAGGTTTTGATTACAGTTATTTCTAATTCAACACATAATTCTACTTAAGTTAACGCTCATGCTTGTACTTCACAATTTAAGTGAAGTTATAGCTTTGGAACAAGAGAGACCCATCTTGTTTATCAGTGAAGAACATCCTAATTTACTAAACAATTTAAGATAATATTCTTCCTATACAACATCACATCAAACCTAACCTAACCTAACGAAACTCAACCTAGCTTAACCTAACCTAACTTAACCTAACCTAATCTAACCTAACCTAACCTAACCTGACCTAACTTAACCTAACTAACCTAATTAAATCTGACATAACCTAACTTAACTTGACCTAACCCAACCTAACCTAACCTAACCTAACCTAACCCAACACAACCTAACCTAACCTAACCTAACTCAACCTAGCCTAATCTAACCTAACCCAACCTAGCCTAATCTAACTTAACCTGACCTAACTTAACCTAACCTAACCTAGCCTAACGTCACCTAACCCACCCTAACCTAACCCAACCTAACCCAACCCAACCTAGCCTAATCTAACTTAACCTGACCTAACTTAACCTAATCTAACCTAGCCTAACGTCACCTAACCCACCCTAACCTAACCCAACCTAACCCAACCCAACCCAACCTAACCTAACCTAACCTAATCTAACCTAACCTAATCTAACCTGACCTAACTTAACCTAACCTAACCTATTCTAACCTAACCTAACCTATTCTGACCTAACCTAACCCAACCTAGCCTAACCTAACCTAACCTAACCTAACCTACCCTAACCCAACCTAACCCAACCTAACCTAACCCAACCTAACCTAACCTAACCTACCCTAACCCAACCTAACCCAACCTAACCTAACCCAACCTAACCAACCTAGCCTAACCTAACATAACCACCTAACATAACCTAACATAAGTTTACCTAAGCTAACCTAACTTCCAAAAGAACTTTAAGTCGAATTTTTCCAGACCAACGAGCGGACTCTAACAGATATTGTTTACTGTGTAGTATGATTTGTTGTTGTTTTACTTGGAAAAGACAATTCACTTTAGTTTATTGATCACATACAGTTGTGTTCTAAGCATACGGTTGGTTATCCATCCTCTGTGATTTAGATTCTAATAACAAGACAATTGTCTAAGATGACAAATGTAAAAGCATATCTCCTTAAAGAAATTAGAATATTTGTAGTTTTTGTTATCTTTGCATGTGTACGGAATTAAACGATAAAATCAGTAAAGCATCTTTTTATTTTTTCCTTTTATCACTGGACAGTTTACCATTATCATCACTGTTAATGTTATTATTTCTTTTGTTATTGTTATTGGTAATGCTGTTATGATTATCGTTATTTATTATTATTGTTATTATTATTGTTATCATTATTATTATTATTATTATTATTATTATTATTATTATTATTATTTTTTTTTTTTTAAGACGTCCTAGGATGAGGTGGATGGATGGGGTGAAGGGGGCTTTGGGGAAGAGGGGAATGTCTGTTGAGGAAGGAAGGGAGAGGACGGAAGACAGAGGTGAGTGGAGAATGGTTGTATATGGATGATGTTGTGATTGCATGAGGTGGAATGGGTGGGTGAGTGGGGGGTGGGGTAGTATGTGTGAGTAAATTTTGACGCAGCCCGAAGGGATTTCTCCCCGTCCTCTCCTTATATGCAAGGGGGGACGGAGAGGGGGGTCGCCGATTAAATGAAGCGGCCTTGCTGTGGATGTGCTGTGTCTTGCGACACTGCTTCTGACCCGGGGCGGTGGGCAAGGTGCAGGGATGACCCGTCATCCAGGAGGTGCTCAGATGAGAGGGAGGGTGGGAGGGGTGTGGAGTGTATTTAGGGATGAAATGGGTGGGAATGTTTTTATGCCTTTCCCTTTTTGGCTACCTCCCTTGAAAGGGGGAAAAAGCCTTGGTATATGTATGTATGTATGTATGTATGTATGTATGTATGTATGTATGTATGTATTATTATTATTATTATTATTATTATTATTATTATTATTATTATTATTATTATTATTATTATTATTATTATTATTATTATTATTATTATTATTATTATTATTATTATTATTGTTATTATTATTATTACTATTATTATTATTATTATTATTATTATTATTATTATTATTATTATTATTATTATTATTATTATTATTATTATTATTATTATTATTATTATTATTATTATTATTATTATTATTAATATTATTATTATTATTATTATTATTATTATTATTATTATTATTATTATTATTATTATTATTATTATTATTATTATTATTATTATTATTATTATTATTATTATTATTATTATCATCATCATCATTATTATTATTATCATTATCATTATCATTATTATTATTATTATTATTATTATTATTATTATTATTATTATTATTATTATTATTATTATTATTATTATTATTATTATTAATATTATTATTATTATTATTATTATTATTATCATTATTATTATTATTATTATTATTATTATTATTATTATTATTATTATTTTATTATTATTAATATTATTATTATTATTATTATTATTATCATTATTAGTATTATTATTATTATTATTATTATCATTATCATTATTATTATTAGTACATTAACCGTTGTTTTTGTTAACTGAGGACTTATTACTAATGTACATATTGATTTATTAAATGCATATGCTTAATGGTACAATATGATTTTATTTTCTCACAATAAAGATATAGGATGAATAAAAAATAAGATGAGAAAACAAAAATTTATTCAGATGTCATTGTAAACAGTATTGTTGAGAGGCATTCTCCCAATTCGTTGTCTTACTTGTTCTTCAGGATCATATATATATGTTTGTAAGCAGGACACGTGGGTTCCCAATTAGTTCTGAGGAGGACCAATTAATATGTAAACAATTCTGTGGATTCTATATCTAGAAATTCCTCTTAATATTGTTGCATCATATACTTTCATAGAGCACACTACCATTGCACTGTTGAACCTCTAATATTGCATCTTAAATATTTCGACTCTGGGGTGTAGTAGTGTAGAGATCAGATAGCTCTTGAGGTAACCCAGGTATATTTGTAATTCTAATCACTCTTGATATACAGCAAATTCCAGAAATGGGATTGATAAGCGTCCCTCCTGTTCGTTCTCCAAGAAACTTCAAAACATTGCAGTGTCGACAACGTACTTCCATAAGGCCGCAACTGTGACGTGCAACCGCAAGAGCAACCTGTCGAAATCCATCTATGTCACGCTGCCGAGCCATATTGAAAGTCTGTTGTTGATTCATTTGACGTACTCTTCTGTGCTGTGCCGCATCCTGTCGTTGCATCCCATCACATTGTTCTTGAGACAGTTGTTCCCTTGCACTGCGATGTCGAATTGTATCTTCTACCAATATCTGTCCTCGACGCTCCGGTAACTGCGCAAGGCAAAGCTCACGTCTTTCAGTGTTTCTTCCACTGCTCATCGGTTTCCCTGGCTCGTCTCAACTGTTGAGCCAATCTGCTTGCATTTACTCTTCTGTTTTCTTCCGTGGTAATAAAATTTCAAATAGTGGAAAAGTAGAAAGTTAGCGAGCGTATTTGATAAGTTTTCTCTAGGCAAATGCTGATTACAGACTGATAACCGACGAATCATTTTCATTCATTATCATTTCCATAGATCGTAATCATTATCGCCGAGCACTTCCGTTATTGTTTCTAGACATTTCTATTTGTATGAAAAACAATTCCAGTAAAATCATTCAAGTGCTTAGAAGTTCTAGAACTAATGCTTTGCTTTGCTGAGTTGAATAAAACTACTTCGATTCCCTATGCAACGACGTGACGTCACGTTGGGCGCGCTGCAACGACGTGGTGTCATGTCGTGTTCATCCAATGTAATAATGTTTCCGTGAATATGAATAATCTACTTGCGTCCAAACGCTCTATGTATTTTTTATTTATTTATTTATTAGACCATCACCTGTAAATTAGGAGCATTTTATTCAACGTGTTTGAAATAGTGACAGTTTCTTTTCTTAATCTATTATTATTATCTTCCCGCATCCGGGGGCTTGGGTTTTTGGGCGATCTCTCTTCGCTCGCAGCCAACCAGTCGTCTCCGTTCCCGTGACGTCACCGCTCTGGGCCAGGAAGTCATCTCCGTTGCCGTGACGTCACCACTCCCGCTTTGCTCGCAGCCAATCAGTCGTCTCCGTTGCCGTGACGTCACAGCTCTCGGCCAATGAGTCGTCAGCAATTTTGGAAGGCTTCGGACAGACGGACAGCTCTCTTATTGTATATAAATAGATTATTATTATTATTATTATTATTATTATTATTATTATTATTATTATTATTATTATTATTATTATTATTATTATTATTATTATTATTAATTATTATTATTATTTTTGTTGTTATTATTATTATTATTTTTCTATTATTTTTATTATTATCATTATCATTATTATTATTATTATTATTATTATCATTATTATTATCATTATTATTATTATTATTATCATTATTATCATTATTATTTTTAGTATCACTATTATTATTATCATTATTACTATTATCATTACTATTATTGATATTATCATTACTATTATTATCATCATTGTAGCTTTGTTGTTTGTGATCTACGTTGAGTTTGGAGGCGTTGAGACAAAGTTGTGTCTTTTCTTTTATTCTCTTCGTCGTCTAGACTGTACTACATTCTCGGACCGTTCGCCGAAGAAAACTGGCGGTTGCCAATTGTGATATTTACATGCACATGGTGGCTGTTGCAACAACAATTAGCTATATACAATTTAATCTCTACTATCTACGCCTTACTCTTGTTTCTACAATGTACAGTGCATAAACTGAGTATGGATACTCACTATTCATGCATGGATTACTCGTATATTATTTACAAATGGGAACACACACACACACACACACACACACACACACACACACACACACACACACACACACACACACACACACACACACACACACACACACACACACACACACACACACACACACACACACACATTATGAAGAAGGTAGAAAAGGAACAGGAGACAAAAGAACATGTATAGAGAATATATTCCCAAAGTTTGTTGAAGAAGACCGTATGCATGCTGTGTATGTGATGTATGCTTTCATGTTTACGTTTACGCAAGCATGTATGTGTGTACCTATGTATGTATACATGTACGTATGTATGATTGCGCGTGTGCGTTTTTATGTGTATACTTTTTATGTTTCATGTCTATAGCAAAATCTAACCCTCCTTCACTCTCTCCCCCGCCTCCCACCCTCTCTCTTTCCCTCCCTCCCTCCCTCCCTCCCCCTTCCCTCAATTACTCACTCACTCATTCGCACCCTCTCTCTTTCCCTCCCTCAATTACTCACTTACTCACGCGCACCCTCTCTCTTTCCCTCTCTCCCTCCCTTCCTTCCTCAGTTTCCCCTCCTACTCTCTCTCTTGCCCTCCCTCTCTCCCTCCCTCAATTCCTTCCTCACTTCTCCCTCCCACCCTCTCTCTTTCCCTCCCTCTCTCCCTCCCTACCTCCTTCCTCCTCCCGATCTCTCTCTTTCCCTCCCTCTCTTCCTCCCTTCCTTCTTCACTTCGCCCTCCCACCCTCTCTCTTTACCTCCCTCTCTCCCTTCCTCCCTCATTCCCTCCCATTCTTTCTCTCCCTTCCTCCCTTACTCACTCCTACCCTTTCTCTTTTATTCCCTCCTTCTCTCTCTTCCTACCCCGTTCCCCCTCCCACTCTTTCTTTTTCCCTCCCTCTCTCCTGTCCTCCTCCTTTCCCTCCCTCCCTACTTTCTTCCCCCCTTCCACCCTCTCTCCCTCCCTTCCTCCCTTCCTCACTCCCTCCGGACCACCTGTGGTCGAACAAGGCACGACACAGGTGTGTGTGTGCGTGTGTGTGTGTGTGTGTGTGTGTGTGTGTGTGTGTGTGTGTGTGTGTGTGTGTGTGTGTGTGTGTGTGTGTGTGTGTGTGTGTGTGTGTGTGTCCTCACTACAAGACACGTGTACAAAGCGATCCGACTACAACCTGGTTGTCTCGTTTTCAGCGACGTGCACAAGAAATAAAAAAATTAGAAACAATATCCTGGGGGAAATGGCCTATTTCAATAGTTAAGGTGCAAGTCTTAATGTTTTTCATTATTTTCTTTATACCTAAGGTCGCTTCTGAACAGCCTCTGTGTGAACAACATCTTGAAAAACCCACAATACACATTTTCTTTCTGCATGTACTTTCATACAATAACTCTAGGTCGGGGGTGGGCTACCCTTGGCACGCGTGTAAATTTTGGCACACTAACGACCTTTTTCCGGCACGCGTTACTCAGAGCTTACCTTAAAGACATTACTACTAAACCTCCAAATTATTTTGGGCGTCGGATTGGGGCCCTAGGAGGTAAAGGGAGGGGCCATTATAGAAGGTAAAGGGAGGTGGCCCCATACTCGTATGTAGGCCTATAATACTACTCTGTTGGCACGCGAGGAAATTTTGTTTAAAAAAAATTGGCCGATTTAGGCACCCACACTTAAAAAAGTTGCCCGTCTCTGATCAAGGCGTTGGGCATGAAAAACATATGTCCATGTTTTCGTATGGATTTAGAACCAGATGCAGATCAAATGGAAGGGAATCGTCTTTTTACGTTTTAAATTACGAATGTTTCGATTCTGCCATAATTTTTGGTACTGGATGTAGAAAATGTTGGAATATTTTGTCTGCGAGAAAAAAAAAATAGAGCATATTCAGTGCATGTGGACTCTGAGAAGGCGTCTGATACAGTCCCACTTGAGAGGCTGGTAGCTAACCTCTGTTCGGGAAGGAGGATGTCCCTCGAAATGGGCTTTGATATCAGCCTCCACGAAACTCGAGAAGAGCCGTGGAAACGAAGAAAATAATCAGAATAAAAGGGAAAAGGT
This sequence comes from Oratosquilla oratoria, assembly GCF_046742065.1. Taxonomy (NCBI): domain Eukaryota; kingdom Metazoa; phylum Arthropoda; class Malacostraca; order Stomatopoda; family Squillidae; genus Oratosquilla; species Oratosquilla oratoria. The sequence continues at coordinate 36,475,074 of NC_134782.1, forward strand.
GTCGAATGCCTTCTGATCCCTTGCTTGCGCATCCACAGACACTTATCATCATATTTTCCCTCAGTGCCTGTCATCGGTTTGTTCATTCACCTGTTTCTTTGTTTATTTGTTCACTTGTTTATCTATTTATCTATTTGTGTAGCTTCCGTCTAACATTTGGTTACGTCACGAACTAGGCCTCCTCCTTCTGTTTTATTTTACTCTTTTCTCACCTTCATCCTGAGTGATGAAAACGTATATATTTAAACCATTCCTACCACGATGCATGCAAATCTCTCAGTACTAAGCCATATTGTATATAATATGATAAAGAAGCTTTTTATGGTTTGTATGAAGGAACTGGAGTTGAGTAACAAGATAGATGATTTTATTTTACTTTTTTCAATGGGCTAACAATGCATAAAAGGATGTTTTATTCAGTGTGATCTTAACATTTTGTGTATGTTTTTATTGGGAAATATGGCCAAAGATTAACTTACGTAACATGATTATTCATATCAATCAATCATTTTTGCAACAAGTTTAGGACATGAAGTCCAAGCTCCTACAGTAGGCATAACCGGCAACAGTCATCTGTCTTTTCCATATATATATATAGTATAAATATATATATATACATATACATATATAAATATATATATATACATATACATATATACAGTATATAAGATATATGTATACATATACATATATACAGTATATATATATAAATATACATATATACAGTATATATATATATATATATATATATATATATACATATATACAGTATATATATATATGTGTATATATATATACATATATATATATATATATATATATATATATATATATATATATATATATATATATAGAGAGAGAGAGAGAGAGAGAGGGAGAAAGAGCTCTTGGTTCAGGGTACTGATGGGATTTGGTGATGATTGGCGCCCGTTTCACAAGATCACGTGATGCTGGCGCCCATCACTGGCCCCTTGACGTGATTGCTGTTGGGCTGTTTAGGCCCTAATGCCTGCCACTGAAAATGATATTTCACACCATGATAATATTTGCACATACATATCATTTATTTAGATACGAATACAATAAGACACCAATCGTTATTCGCCTTCAAGATCGACATTCTGGAGTATTTTCTGACATCAATGAAGTATCTCGTGGCGATTTCTCATTACACTTCAACAATTCCATTTTTTTTTTCTTGATGAGGGAACTTGGTGGTCATTTTGTCCGCCTGCCAGATTTTGTTTACACCGCGTACCGGCTGTTGGGAATCGTCACGACACAGCCAGTCTTTCTGGAATCCTCAGCAGCAAAGGAGAGGAGGTGTGATGCGAGGGCCTCTTCAGGACCTACAAAAAATAATAATAAACAAATAAACAAACAATAAAATGAATAAATAAACGAATAAGTTTATAGATAAATAGATGAATGAATAAATGAATAAGAAAATAGATATAATCAAATCAACGTATGAATGAAAATTATTAAGCCAATTGACAAATGAAAAGATATGTTAATAAACAAATAAACAAACATATAGATAAATGTGTAGATAAATAAATGAATATGAATATGCGAGTTCCAGTAACAACAGCTTGGTTTCTTGAAAGTATTTGTAGTTGGAAACGAAAATTTCTTAATTCACTCTCTGTGGTGCTGTTATGGTCGTGGACTCGAGTTTACCAGAGCTTCTGGCCTTATGTCTTTCCTGTGTGCAAATATGGTGGCCGGTTGTCGGGGAAGAAAGACAGCCAACTGTGGTTGTTTACCGTCACACACAAATCAGCTGCCGTAAAAAGGCAGAACGCATCAACTCATTTTATCTATTTATTCATTTATTTATTTATTCATTTATTTATTTATTCATTTATTTATTTTTATTTATTTATCATGATCATCATCATGATTATTATTATTAATTATTATTATTCTTATTATTATCATTATTATCATTATTATCATTATTATCATTATTATTATTATTATTTATTATTGTTATTATTATTATTATTATATTTGCAATTTTGTTATCCATGGAATCGGCAGAAAGAGACGAACCTTATTTATAAGGTGGGTTAATCCTGTCTTACCATTATATCGGGGTCTCAACAGGCAGACTGCAATAACTCCACATGTCTTCTACATTATTATTAGGCATAACGCATCGACTGTTTGCTTAACATTTTGTGGCAATCAAGCGCCATAAAGCAGTAGTTCTCATGGCCATCCCCAGGTTTGCAAAACTACAAGATGCAGATGTAAGTAACAAAAAAGCAAAGAGTGGTCAAACCTTTACCGTCGATTTTCTCAAAACAAGGATTTTGGAGTTGATGCGTTTTGAATTTTCACAGCATTATGACTCAGTTACTCGTAACAAAAACTTCACGTGTGGTAGGGCAGCGGATTCGAACGCAAACGATTCCAGATTCGAATCCCACTTGGCCGAGGTATTACAGGCGTCAGTCACTTAAAGTGGCACATATGTTGTACGTAGATAGTAACTGTGTGTGTGTGTGTGTGTGTATGTAAGGTTACAGCATTACCCATAGATCGGACAATTTGAACTAGCTTCTCATACGATAGCTGCCGATCACAAGTCCAGCATGTAATCCAACGCCATGGTGAGTCACACACAAAAACCAAATAAACTTATCATCTGTTTAACTTGTTTCAACGTATACCACATATTTCATAAGTTTTGAACTAATTGTAGCATAAAGAATAAGCACCATGCTCGTAGGGTCCCGTATATGCCGTCAAGTAGATCGATTGAGAACAGGAGAGACAAGAGAGTAGGCGTCTATTAATAGGTTAAAGAGGATATTAGAGATTAGAAAGACACACATACACACCAAGCATATACAATCTGTATTTCCTCTTACACACGTTACGTACCAGAATAGATGTAGTCTTTATTGTTTTCTGCCACAGCATCAACAAAGGCCTTGATAGTGAAATAATCTGCGCCTCCGTGGTCCCAAACTGAACTATCTACTTCAATCTGTAACAGAAGATGGATCACATGCCGTAAGAACATCACATTATCATGCATTTATTCGATTTACCTATTTGTTATTGTATGGTTATTTTTCCGCGTCATACGAGGACCACTTTATCATTAATTTAATCTCTTTATCTATTTGTTATTATGTACTTATTTTTCGCGCAGCATAAAGGGACCATACTATAATCTATTTATTCTATTTCCTTACTTATCAATTATATTTTTTCCTTCGGTGAGCTGGTGCAGTTACCTGCTGCATGTACTCCTCTAAAGAGTTCTGCTAATGATTATGTATTGGACTCATTTTGAATAATCAGTTGCCGTAAATGGGAGTCACACGCAGAATATCATACGAGCACATACACCACAGTTTATTATATTGTAGCGATGTTATAGTTTAATTGTCTTCCCCTTCCCGGCATGAAACGTTCTTTTTCTGTCGACATTTTCAACCTGGCACTATGGTTGAAATGTGACAAGAAGCTGAAGAATGGATTGCAGGTTACCGTACGATAATTGAATATATATATATAAAGAAGAAGAATCTTAAGGGATTGCATTTGTTCGTTAATAAAGTGCATCAAAAGGCACATTGTTCCAATAATTTTATCGACACCAGTTACATGACTTCTTCGTGTGACGTCAAGTAATGTGACTTCCGTTTACTCTTTCGCCACAGAAAGAGGTTTAGTTGTTGCAATGATGAACAAGATAGCCTCACGGTGTCCACAATAGAAAGAACTGGACATATATTTACGTAATGAGTTTAGGATAATTTTCGTAAATCATTTTCTCTTAATATACCTCCTATGAAAAATATGCATGATAGTTCAATCGCTGCAAAATACTAAAACTTTGATTAATTATTCTATTAACACAAACACGTTTCTAACGTTTTTGAAAAAGTAGCATTCAGAGAGAATCGACGATGGTCATAAATTCCTTTTAGTGTTTTGTTTATTTTAGGTTTAAATAAGCGCCAAATATACAAAACTTTGGTGCCTTCATTATAAACTGCTCTTACTCGTTCAATATTTAGCATTTTACTAAACTATTGAACAAATCTGAACAAAATTCTAGTACCTAACACACTTACAAAATTTTATTAAAAAAAAAAAAAAAAAATCCCATGGATATAATTGGTCTATGGTATGGCAACAACATTACCTATGTCAAAGTTACCCACCGAGGAAGTGTGCTCATTGACCTTCTGCGTGAGGAAGTCGAAATGTCTGACGGGGTTCTGAGGGTTGCCGTCCCACATGAGCTGGCCCTTGCTACCGTGGATCCTCAGCTGACGGCGGAGGAGCTCCTCTGTGGGACCCACCAGGGTCAGAGAAGCCGTCGCGCCGTTCTCAAACTCCAGGTAGATCACCTGCGCTTAGGTGGAGGCGATCATAGTCGTTGGGGGGTCATCAAAGTCTTTTAAACACTGAAGCTCATACACGTTTATCTAACGCTACATTGAATTATTTTAAAATAGTTATATATATTTGTTCTTCTTTAATATCCTGATTTCGGCAGATCTCACATAATTTGATCTAATCCGGAAAGATGAGGTCTTTATTGATTAAGACTCCGGTTTGTGCCAATTCAGATCTTAATACGAATGGAAATGTCGGGCATTTGCAAGCAAAGTAAAAAATATATACATTACCATACTGAAGGTGTCAAAAAAGGGTTTCAGTCCTGTACAAAGACGTACCTGATTGTCACAAACGTCGTTGTCTAGGTCATAGACACATTTTCCATACGGCCCTGGAATGGAAAATGTATGTTTTTGAAAAAAAAAAAAGAATGTGTCTTTCTTTGTACATTATTTTGATTGCGCATGCGCAATATTTCTCGACAACCTTCAGAACAAAGTGCATAATGTTTGCCATAAGTAAACAAAATTGGAGAAATGGTTAAAATAGGGTTGCTATACCCTCATTTGATTTTTAATAAAAGAGTTTTTCTTAAAGGGAAATTGACGCCAACGTCAGAATAGTAAGGACAACATGGTACCACATGGTTCGAGAGTTTTTTAAACGAGCTGCAAGTTCACAAAGTCCAAAGGAAAGATGAAAAAAAGGTTTAGACCAGGGTCCATCTCATTACCTCATTGGTTTTTCCTCTCGAACGCTCAGCCAATCAGATGCAACCATTACAAAGATATTGCCATAACGAGAAGTTTATTATCAACAACATAAATACATAAATGAGATAGATAGAACGAGGTATGGGGAGGGGGAGAGGGGGAGAAAATAGAGTAGAAAGTGAAGAAAGTATGAATGAAATAGCCTTGCTTAGGATTTGCAATAAGTTTCCCGGACGAAGTAGACATGGCGACAACTAATTAGTATATTTTTCTCTCTCAAGAACTCACCTTCCCTTAGCGCTTGTTCAACCCGTTCCAGATAAGTCTCCTTAGGCTCCCGCTCCCTGCAGACGGCTCCCACAGGGTATTTAGGGCCCGTGGGCTTGGGGTCCAAGTAGATCCGTCTTGCCGAGTAAGGGCACGACCTCTCGATGTCACACTCCAGGCAACGCGAACCCGCACCCTCGGGTTTCTTGTCCTTCCTGCGGAGGCAAAGAAAGTCTCGAGAAGAATCATTACGGGTCAAGGGGCCGATGACCTGGGGCATCGAGAGGTCACCAAAAGATCAGTTGTGTTCCCCAGATTGCAAAGGAAGTGGCGCAGCATTCTCTAGTGAGTCTGCGATTAGTGGAAGGGAATATCATGTACATCTATATATATGCTTATCTATCTACACACACACACACACACACACACACACACGCGCACACACACACACACACACACACACACACACACACACACACACACACACACACATATATATTATTTATATATATGTACATATATGTATGTGTATATATATATATACTGTATATATATGATATATATATATATGTGTGTGTATATATAATATATGTATGTATATATATATATATATATGTGTATATATTATATATATATATATATATATATATATATATATATATGCAAAATAACCACAGAAGGGAAACTTGTAGACATTAAGTACTTTCGTATATTACATCTTCAGACTGAAGATGTAATATACGAAAGTACTTACTGTCTATAAGTTTCCCTTCATCTTTGGTTATTTTGCATTTTTGTATCAAGGTGATATGATTGTTTGCATATATATATATATATATATATATATATATATATATATATATATATATATATATATGCAGAAAAAAACACTGGTAAATAAGAAACGTAGTCCGAACGTTTTTGTCTATTTAAGACATCATCAAGGGAATACAGTAAGGGAGATACAGAGACAGTATATATACTACAGAAGTAAAAATATTGTAAGGAACATGGAAAGATGAATCACACAAGCCTGAGAAAATTACCCACAGTCCTCAGGTCACAGATGGACCAAATGTCCGGGCAGGATAACATTCAACAGTTTTCTTTGAAATAATATTGTCAAACCTGTACATACCTTAGCTTAGATTGATATTCTGATCAAAAGTTTGTTTTATGTGGCTTGATTCAATTATGTCCCATTCAGTAAAAGAATTACAAGTTATTTTACTGGCATTTTTCCAGTCAATTACATGGTTTTGTTCCCTCACATGAACAAAAATCATGTAATTGACTGGAAAAAATGCCAGTAAAATAACCTCTTATAATTTTTTTACTAAAAGGAACATCATTGAATCAAGCCACATAAAACAAGCTTTTGATCAAAATATCAATCTAAGCTTAGGTATGAACAGTGTTGATAATTTCATTTCAAAGAAAATTGTTGAATGTTATCCTGCCCGGACATTTGGTTCATCTATGATTTGAGGACTGTGGGTAATTTTCTCAGGCTTGTGTGTTTCATCTTTCCATGTTCCTTACAATATTTTTACTTGTATATACTGTCTCTGTATCTCCCTTATTGTATTCCCATGATGATGTCTTAGATAGACGAAAACGTTCGCACTACGTTTCTTATTTACCAGTGTTTTTTCTGCAAATTATATTCACGTGTCATTTTTAAATACTGATATATATATATACATATATATATATATATATTATATATATATATGTTATATACATAGTTATATATTATATATATATATTATATATATATTATTTATACATCTATATACATATATATATATATATATATATATATATATATATATATATATATATATATATATATATATATATATATATATATATGTGTGTGTGTGTGTGTATTTTCCTTTCATTTTTCCTCTCCCTCTTTTTCTCCTTTCCATCCCTCCCTCCTCCTCTTCCTCTCCTTTCTGTCTCTCTCTTTCTCTCATTCCTTCTTTCCCTCCTCTTCCTCTTCCCCCTTTTATTCTTCTCCCTCTTCCTCTCCATCTCCTTCTCCCTTCTTTACTCACTCCTTTCCCATTCTCTACTCCTCTTCACCTTATCTTCCATTTCAACTTCCATCTTTTTTGTCCACTACTAGCCCCCTCCTCCTCTTCCTCCTCCTCCTAATCCTTCTCCTCTTCCTCCTAACGTTGTTGCTGGCATGACATGATGTAACCCTAGAACCATCTGTGCCTTTGAGTGACTGAAACAGAACAATTTTGTAAGAGTTGCGTTCTCCAGCTGCATCTATCAGCGAGTCCCATCATACGAAATGACAACTTTGGGCAAAGACTAAATAGACACATCTGCCTCCGTTTGACGAGACGGAAATTACGAATAAGTTCACACTTTCCTTTCCGGATTCGAAATAACACAATTTCCAAGGGCGACGTGACGTCATGTCGCTTGTAAGGAGGATCCGAAGATATTTACAACAAACAGACCCTCATCTTTGTTTCTGACAAATTTCGAACTTGTTTGACCCCGACTCACCCGGAAGAACCTTAGAACATAAGACCACAAAAGTGGAGAAGACTGCAAGAGACCATAAAACCTACACTAGGCAGTTCCAGGTCTATTACCATCTGACATTCCCATCCATAAAATTATCTAACCTTCTTTTAAAACGGGCAATATTTTCAGCCCTCATTACATGGTTATTAAGTCGATTTCATTCGTTAACCACCCTATTGGTAAACCAGTTCTTCCCTATTTCCCTCTTGAACCTAATCTTACCGGAAGTGAACGAGGGAGCCGAAGGAGGAGACCCGAATGCATCTGGTGTCCACCAGGAAGCTGACAAGGTCGAGGTCATGGCAACCATAGCTGAGGGCCAGGAAGGCAGAGCGCTCTGTGTTCGCCATGTTGCCTGCCAAGACGAGAAAGAAGATGAAAGACGCGTCTGCATTAGACCGACTTAAAAGGAGTAGAAAAAGAAAATAATGATAATAATTCCTCGTGATTTTGATGGACAATGCCAAAGGAGGAGACGTGTAACTGTCATAGAGCTTTAAAAAAAAAAAAAAAAATCACCCAAAGAATGTCTTTATCACACTGAAAAAATATATCTATACGTATTCCCACCACTAAGCCAACCTTTGGCAAAGATTATCATGAATAAAAATACCCTCCACAGCCATAGATTATGATTGAAATAGATAAACATAAGACTTTGCCCTCTCATGTAGTACAGAGAAGTACATATTCAGGTCGTAGCCCTTGTACTAGTATAAGTACACTATTCTCCAATTACAAATAATCATTGAGTAACTCTGGTCCGTAAGGGATTCAAAGAACTAAACTGTAATCGTTTCGCCGTCAAGTATACACAGGTGTTTACGTTTCCTAACTGACATGGGACTTGTAATCGTGCGTGTGGATTTATGTGATATTCATAGCGCTGTGCAACACTGTGAAAACTTATTTAAAGATTAATTGGAAGATCAATTAAAGATTTAATTGAAAATATTAACACTTGCGTTTATCGTTATCTACGAATGAATGGCTCACAAAGATAATGATATTTTCTCATTTCAATATGCAACATAGCAAGGATGCAGCGGTCAGCACATCATCTCTTGGCATATGGGCCAAACATAGTTGTCATCATAGGTTGGAATATGGTTGTAGATAAACGTAGGTGCGTACACACACACACACACACACACACACACACACACACACACACACACACACACACACACACACACACACACACACACACACGTATACAACACACACACACACGTACACACACGTACACACACATACACACACGAACACACACACATACACACACGCACACACACACACATACACACGCGCGCGCTCACGTACACACACACACACATACACATACACACACAAACACGCACACACACACACACACACACACACACACACACACACACACACACACACACACACACACATTCACACACACACATACACACACACATACACATGCACACACACACACGTACGCACACACACACACACACACACACTTACACGTACACACACACACGCACACACGTGCACATACACGTATATACACACACACTCACACACTCACACACACGCACACACACACACACGCACACACACACACACACACACACACACACACACACACACACACACACACACACACACACACACACACACACACACACACACACACACACACACACACACACACACACACTCGTATACAACACACACACACACGTACACACGCGTACACACACATACACACACGTACACACACACACACACACACGCACACACATACACACGCGCGCGCTCACGTACACACACACACACATACACATACACACACATACACACACACACACACACATTCACACACACACATACACACACACACATACACATGCACACACACACACGAACGCACACACACACACACACATACACGTACACACACACACGCACACACATGCACATACACGTATATACATACACACACACACACTCACACACACGCACACACACACACACACACACACACACACACACACACACACACACACACACACACACACACACACACACACACACACACGCACGCACATACAAGGTGTATGGAGAATAATAAGAAATGGGGCTTTCCTTACAGATGCACAGTTACTTGAAACTACTTGGAAAAAGAAAAAACACAAACAGCATAACCAAATTCAAAGCCCAGTTTGACCAATGGAAACACAGAAATGGCACCCTATGAGTACAGCTTTTATCCTATATATGTATAGTATTTAGATAAATGCAATTACATAACACAAATAAATTAGATAAAAAGGCACAAGCCAGCGTAAGTTTGGCGTCGCTGTGCGCCATATCGGTATCCTTTTGGGCAAGTGTCTCGAAAGCCCTTGGGTTCTTACCTCTGACGAAGGCGTGAGCGAAGTTCCAGAAGGCGATGGGCGATACGAGGTTGACGTTGACGACCTCTCCAATGACACCTGAAAGAATCAGGTCCCTCATCTTGCCCACGATGGGCAGGTACCTGCAACAGAAAATGCGACCTCAGACACGATGAATATATAAATAGACGAATAAATAAGTGATTAGATAGAGACGATGGAGGGTGGGAGAAAGAGCCTACCTCAGTACTGTGCATACGGACATAATGATGTCGGCGTCCTTGCTGGCTTTGTAGATGGCGCGACAGTCCTCTAGGGTGACCGCCATTGGCTTCTCCAGAAGGATATGGTACCTGAAGAAGGGTGAACAATTTCTAGCTTTTGTCTTAGGAAGCACCTAACCGTATTGGTTTAGCTTAGATGTATTTTTTTCAGTTTTCAAAAGACACTTATTCTGAGAGTATACGGTCTTGATTGAGAGTCAAATACGCGGAACCTTTGGGTGTATTTATATGGTTCAGTACTCGAACATGTCAGTCTGAATGAACTGGATGACCTTGAGTTCAACACGTGATCCAAGACCGTGGTGAATCGCATTATTACTCACCCTTTATGCGCAAGGGGCACCGCCCCCATGTGGTCCCTCTCCAGAGTGCAGATGAGGACGCAGTCAGCAAAACGATCTTCCTCAAGCAGGTCCTCCCAGCTGTTGAAGCATCTACCCAAAGCACATGATAGTCACGTTGGGTTCGCTGTGAAAGCATAAGCGGGAGGGATGGTGGGGGGAATTCCTATCTACCCACTAGCCTCCTCCAGGGGTTAAAAAATCGCTTGTCTAGTGATGGGACGATACTAATGGTTTTACTAATTCCGATACAAATCCCAGTAATGCTCTAAACTTCCAATTCCGAAAGATGATTAATAAATGCACATTGTTCTATATAAAGTATTTGTTTGCCAAACCAACTGGAGAGTCAGAAAATATACATGAATTATAAATATCGCAGATATCGGAATCGGACTCGTATCGGATTAGAAAGTTGAGAGCAGTATCGAGACTCGTATCGAAATCGTTAAAAAAGAAATTGGTATCATCCCATCACTAATGAAATCATGTCTTCAATGCAAGGTACTACGTCTAATAAAATAATAATAATCGAATTGGAGGTCATTCGCTTACACAGCCTTGAGTCTTAAAAGTTTCAAATCCTATTGGTTGGGGTTTAAGAACTTTACATGATGTTCCTATGACGTAACGTTTCTTTATGAGGACGCGTCAAGAGAATTCTATTCTACTTATTTAGAAATTTACTTCATACACAACATGGAGCTTCCTCGTCCTCTGATTGTCAAGGACTAAGAGTGGCCACGTAGTCGACATATCTTCTTGTTCAAAAACAAGGTCGGATTAAAAAAGAAAATGAATGAATAGGTTAATGAATAAATACTCAAATAAAATTTATAAGTAAATGGATAGATGATAAATAATTATCATTTCAACGCTGTTGCCTCGTCATGGCGTCATATCGTTCGTTTTCTTTCTTCCGAGCTTAACGAAACGCACGATGGTGGGGGCGGGCCTCTCCGCGTCCCGTTACATGTCACGCACGCTTCTGTTACCTG
>NC_134782.1:36499469-36501969 GCF_046742065.1 Oratosquilla oratoria
TCTATAAATCGACATTTCTAGTACAAGTACTTTACGGAAATGAAAAGGAGTTTTCTGAAGCGGAGGGAGGGCAAAGTTAAAGATATTATACATATATGGTTAATGGTGTAAGTTTATATCAAGATATACACTTCAAATTGCCCGCATAGGCACCTATTTACATTATCTTCATGAGTTACGTTTTGACTGGAATCATCTATTCTTTCTTTTCATAAAGCTCTACAGTCTACATCTTTCCTACCCGGATATCATAGAATACTTATATCAAGGGTGGGGTGACAACACAGCAAAAATAAATTCTGATGGGGAACAAACTGGGATTGGCAGAGATATCATATCAAAAGGACTAAAGAATGGTACAAAATAAGTTGTCTGAAGGTTTGTGAGATGTGAGAAGGGTCGGTAGGATCTCAAACGGAAAGAAAAGGAACAGGTACATTCAAGGTTATTGAGAAAATTAACAGAAATCTGCTGAGATGGTTTGGTCACGTGGGGAGAATGAACGAGGACACAACTGACAAAGAGAGCGCACAGTTCAAAAGCAGAAGGAAAGGGAAAAAACAGAGAAAAAAATAGAAATATCATAACATTGGAGTGACCGAGGACATTGGGTGGAGTCCAAGAGAAAAAAATATGAAAAAATATAAAAAACAAAGAAAGAACAAATGTGGAGGAATGAGAATGAAAATGGCTGTTCCCTCAAGTTTGACTGACTAGAAAGTAACAGCTGGAGTCCTGTGTACAACACTGATACATCTGTTGGTGGATCCAGCGCGGATGTCACTCAAGTGGAGGATGAGTAAAGAGTACCTTTCTTGGCTCGGCAAGGCGCAAGAGAAGGAGGGCCTGGAAGTCGGAGATCCTGGTTGGAGGAGGCATCAAGCTGCCGCCACGGGTACACCGGATCCGTACCTCCTGGAAGATTTAGAATAGAATAAATGTCCATTTACTTTTGCTTACAGGTTCCACAATGGGTGACGTCTCCTGAACAATTCTGTATCAAGTGTATCTCTTCATGTCATATAGTTATGAGAATCTTAATTTTACAAGGTTGCAAAAAAAAAAAAGATTTATCTCGTAGATCTACGATCTCAAAAGAGGCGTCTCCCGACGTCCCTAAGAAAATATAAATCCTCCATTGTGGTACTTATAACTGGAGGCAAGTGTACATATTTCGGCTTGTGATGAGGCAATACGTACTGTATATCTGCCCCTCCCCCCAAAAAAAAGGGGGGGAGGGGGAGGCCAAGTATTCTCAGTGCCACTTGATATTTGATCCTAAGTTCTTGCATCGTTTCTAGAAGCTTGAAAAGACGCTTAGAAACCTGAGCATACATACATCCTCCATGTCCACTCTTTTTTAAGAACGAAACAGAAAAAGGTGTCAGGGTTTCTGTTGCTTGAAACACACACACAGTTGACTTTGAGTACCAAATGACTATAACGACGATTTTGTGCCAGACAGTGCCAAAAGAATGATGTTCACTGCGTGGCACAGTTCATGAAAATACCCAATCGATGGAAGCCCTGCGTAGTTGTCTAAATTTTTGGCTAGTTTAGAAGACAGTGATTTGTAAACTTGTTGGGATCTCGCAAAAAGCATTCAAGACAAGGAGTGTTTTTTTTTTTTTTTTTTTTTTTTTTAGATAATCTAGGTACAAGTCACCTTCCGAATACAACAGGAATAATTTCCATTCAGCTCTATTTATTTAATACAAAATCATATGAACATTATCACAATCACAACCTGGAAATGAAAAAATATCAAATTTAATTTAAAGGTAGAACGAACTAAGACAGATTGTTCTAATATATATTGTGCAACGTAGTAAAGTATGTTGAGGTATTGTGACAAGTTCGAGAAGGTGGGTGAGGAAGATACAAATGATAATCCAAGTTTATTTCTGACTAGTTTCGCACAGAAAGGCTTCTTCAGAGAAATAATATTCCTCTAAAGAAGCTTCTGTGTGCGAAACTAGTCAGGAATAAACTTGGATTATCATTCGTATCTTCCTTACCCCCGTAGTAAAGTAGTTTACAGTTTGGTTTATATTAGTATTTGTTTGAACTATTGTCTCAGACTCCGACATTGATGGAATCTTTAGAAGACTGTCTTGTGTAAGCTTTTTTTTTTTTTTTTTTTTTTTTTTTTGCATCACCTGAAATATACTCTCTTCATTTTGAGTGATATATGACCCCGTTTTTTAAAGCAATTGTAAAGGAAAATAAAATGAGTTGCTCTGGTCCATAGTGGCACTACGGATGTAAAAACAATAGCCTGGCTAAAATGAAAAAAAGGAAAATGAGGTCACCAGTTCAAGAAAGAGTTAATCGAGACAGGCCACAGGTAGTCAGAGCAAGACACCATGTGAGGATGGAACCGTTTAATGTACAACGATTCACATGTTGAAGTTTTTTCCAAGTACAAGGTGATAAAGTTACATTATTTGCATATAGTTGAAGAAAATTCAATAAGCGAAATATTGTATATTTGATAAAG
>NC_134782.1:36506969-36511969 GCF_046742065.1 Oratosquilla oratoria
GTTTTCTGTACACTGTGAAAGAATGATGATCCTGATGTCTCATGACTAAGATGTCCAAAAATGGCAATCTATTATCCACTTCCCATTAAATTTAAAGAAAGTCAAGCAGAAGTACACATGGGAGAGGGTGGTGGATGGAAGGGTGGCAGGTAGAGCGTTAATGGACTATATAGTAGTGACCAGGAGTATGGTAGGAAGAGTTAAGGATGTACATGTTCTAAGGGGAGAGAGTGTTGGAATATCAGATCATTTTCTGGTGGAGGGTAAATTGAGAGTGGAGAATAGGTGGAGAAAGAGGAAAAAGGCAGAAGGTAGGGATGTACTTAGAGTGAACTGCTTAAATGAGAAAGGAAAGGAGAATGAGTATAAGAAGAAGCTGAGAGAGGAGTGGGAGGGAGTGAAGGATAGAGTGGAACTAGGAGTGGAGGAGGAATGGGGATGGTTCAAGGTGGGAGTCATAAAGTATGCAAAGATGGTGTGTGGAACATGGAGGGCGTGAGGAAATAGAAGGAAGGGTAGTGAGTGGTGGGATGAGGAAGCAAAGAAGGGTGTAGAAGAGAAGAAACAGGCATTCATAGATTGGCTACAAATTAGGACGAGGGAATCGTATGAGAGGTACAAAGTAAAGAGAAGGGAAGTTAAGCATAAGATAAAGGAAGCAAAGAGGAGAGCAGATATGAAATGGGGTAAGAGTATGACAGAAAATTTTGGAAGCAATAAAAAGATGTTTTGGAAAGAAATTAAAAGAGGATGAGGAGGCGAATCAAATATAGAAGAAAAGGTAAAAGGTGCAGATGGAGAGATGATAATGGAAGAGAAGGCAGTGAGAGGAAGGTGGGCAGAGTATTTTAGTGAGTTGCTAACTGTGAAGGAGGATAGGGAGAGAAATGTAGTTGCAGTGGGAAGCGCTAAGAAAATGAGAGTGATGAGTGAGGAAAATGGAGAAGAAATAGTGAAAGATGAAGTGAAAACAGCTGTTAAGATGATGAGAGCAGGTAAGGCACCTGGGTTGGATGGATGCCATGCAGAATGTATGAAGAGAGGAGGTACAGTGATGGTGGATTGGCTGGTGAGGTTATTTATTATTTGTTTACGAGAGGGTAGACTGCCGGAGGACTGGAGGAGTGCCTGTATAGTTCCGCTGTACAAGGAAAGGGGGACAAGTGTGAGTGTAGTAGTTTCAGAGGGATCAGCTTGCTAAGTGTAGTTGGGAAGGCTTATGGGAGGGTCTTGATTGAGAGGATTAGGAGAGGAACAGAGGGAGTAATTGGTGAGGAACAGTGTGGTTTTAGGACAGGTAAGGGTTGTGTAGATCAGATTTTTGTGGTAAGACAGATATGGAAAAGGTAAGGATGTTTTTTGGGCTTTTATGGATCTGGAAAAGGCTTAAGACAGGGTAGACAGGAGGGCACTGTGGGAGGTACTGCAGATATATGGGATAGGAGGAAAGCTGTTAAGAGCAGTCAAGAGTTTTTACGAGCGTAATAGAGCTTGTGTTAGGATTAGAAATGGAGAGAGTGAATGGTTTGAGGTAAATGTGGGACTTCGTCAGGGATGTGTTATGTCGCCCTGGCGGTTCAATCTGTACATGGATGGGGTGGTGCGAGAGGTGAATGCAAGACTAGTGGGTCAGGGGTTGGAGATGGTTAAAGAAAATGGAGAAAAGTGGGAAATAAGCCAGTTGTTGTTTGCTGACGACACTGCAATTATAGCAGGATCAGAGGAGGGATTGAGGAATTTAGTGACAGAGTTTGAGAAGGTGTGTGAAAGAAGGAAGCTGAAGGTAAATGTGGACTAAAGTAAGGTGATGACATGTACAAGGGGAGAGAGTGACAGCAGGCTGGAAGTGAGCATTAAGGGTGAGAGACTGGAGGAGTTAGACAGTTTTAGATACTTGGGTACAAATGTGGTAGGAAAGGGAGGAGTGGGGATGGAGGTAGAATGTAGATTGAGAGAAACGAGTAAATGCCTTGGTGGATTAAAAAGTGTAATGAGAAATAGACATCTGGGAATAGATGCTAAGAGGAGGTTATATGAAGGACTGATTGTGCCAACAGCACTGTACGGGACAGAAAAATGGAACATAAGAGAGGACGAGAGGAGGAGTTTGAATGTGTTTGAGATGAAATGTCTGAGAAGTATGATAGGGGTTACTAGACTAGATAGAGTGAGAAATGAGGAGGTGAGGAGGAGAACAGTGGTGGAAAGGGAGTTGGGAGATAGGGTTGATGAAAGAGTATTAGGACGGTTTGGACACATGGAAAGAATGAGTGAAGAAAAATTAGTAAAAGAGGTGTGAAAGGCGGAGGTGGAAGGAGTGAATATGAGGGGGCGTCCTAGGATGAGATTGATAGATGTGATGATAGGGGCATTACAAAAGAGAGGAATGTCTGTTGAGGAAGGACGGGAGAGGACAGAAGATAGGGGTGAATGGAGAAGGGTTGTGTATGGATGATGCTGTGATGCATGAGGGGGAGTGGGTGGGGGATGGGGGAGTTAAGGAAGTATGTATGAGAAAAAATTTGACGCAGCCCGAGGGGATTTCTCCCCCGTCTTCTCCTTTTCTACAAGAGGGGACGGAGAGGGGGGGTCGCCGAATTGATGAAGCGGCCTTGCTGTGTATGTGCTGTGTCTTGCGACACTGCTTTTGACTCAGGACAGTGGACAGGATGCAGGGATGATCCGTCATCCAGGAGGGGCCAAGATAAGAGGGAGGGAGTAGGGTGGAGGGGAGTGGAGTATGTAGGAAATGGAATGGGTGGGAGTGGTTTCTATGCCTTTTTCTTTTTGGCTACCCCCGTGTAAGGGGGAAAAAGCCTTTGGTATATGTGTATATATATATATATATATATATATATGTATATATATACATATATATATACATATAAATATATATATACATATATATATATATACACACACACACACACATATATATATATATATACATATATGTATATATACTGTGTATACATATATGAATATATATATATATATATATATGTATACATATATATAAATATACATATATATATGTATATATGTATACATATATGTATGAATACATATATATATGCATATATATATATACATATATGTATATATATATATATATGTACAAATTTAGATTTAAGAAGGAAATAGGCAAGAATTGGTTTACTAATAGGGTGGTCGATGAATGAAATAAACTTAGTAACCATGTAGTAAGCGCTGAAACTATCAGTTGTTTTAAAAATCGTTTAGACAACTTTATGGATGGGGACGACAGGTGGTGATGGATACGGAGCTGCCTAGTGTAGGCCTTATGGTCTCTTGCAGTCTCCTTTATTCTTATGTTCTTATATGTATATGTATCTGTATATATATATATATATATATATATATATATATATATATATATATATATTATATATATAAATGTAGGAGCACAA
This sequence comes from Oratosquilla oratoria, assembly GCF_046742065.1. Lineage (NCBI taxonomy): Eukaryota > Metazoa > Arthropoda > Malacostraca > Stomatopoda > Squillidae > Oratosquilla > Oratosquilla oratoria. The sequence goes on from NC_134782.1 coordinate 36,510,401, forward strand.
TTGTAAATAACACACAGGAACCCACAATCGGAGAAAGAATAAACTTCGAATAAAGAATAATCCTATATTTCGGCTATCAACTGTAGCCCTCTTCAGGAAAGTACATAAGATAGAGAACAGAGGGGACTTATAAACTACAGTAAGAAGAGATGTGGACAGTTGACCTCACTCAGGCGCGGGGCAAACTGGGGTGGCGGAGGAGGGAGGGGGTGAGGAGAGGGGAGGATGTAACGTCCGCACTAGCTTATTTATTGCTGCGCGTGAGATTATGTCAGGTGTCCACTGCCCTTTAGAAATATTAATATTAGGGCATTCCTCAATTAATGCTGATTCGACTATTTTCCTCCTGAAACCACAGTGGGACTTGAACACTAATCTGGCCTTACCCCAGTCGAAAGAATGATTCTTATTTTTAACATGAAGAAATACAGCCGAATTTTCCTGCCCATACCTAATTGACCTTTTATGTTCTGCCAATCTAGTGTTCAAGTCTCTCCCGGTTTGACCCAAGTAAACCAAATCACAATCTTTGCAGGGCAAACAATAAACACCAGGTGACTCAACTTCCTTCGGTTTTTGTTGAACGTTCACAATTTGCTTACGCACGGTGTTAGGATAGTGATAGGCAATAGTGAGACGTTCACGAGGAAACAATTTAGTAGAAGAACTGATGGTATTATTGAATGGAATTTTTAAAATGTCCTTAAAGGAGCGGTGAAAATTTGAGGGGACGGAAGTTTTAAAATGGTTGGCCCTAGCCTTACTGTGGGCTTGGTCCAGAAACCAAGGTGGATAAGCCAACTTCTCAAGTTGACATTTGATCACCTCAATCTCTTGGTCCAGAAATTGAGGACTGCAAATCCTGAAAGCCCTCAAGAAAAGGCCAGAGGCAACACTTTTCTTGACATTGTCAGGGTGATTGCTAAAAAAGTGGAGATAACTGCCTGAATGGGTGGGCTTACGGTATACTGTAAAGAATAAATTATCATCAGTTCTTCTTAACAAAATATCCAAGAAAGGGATTTGGTGTCCTTCTTCCCATTCAACTTTAAACTTAAGATTCGGGGTCAATTGGTTCAATTTATCATGGAACACTTCAAATGGGCCCCAACTGTCATCCCATGCCGAAAAGATATCGTCTACGTACCTGAGCCAAATCATTTCGGGCGGTTTGATGCTGGGCAAAAGGGTACACTCAAAATACTCCATGTACAAATTGGCCAAAACAGGAGACAAATAGGAACCCATACTGCAACCTAATTTTTGACGTAATTATTGGTCTTGAATTGAGAAATCATTTGAAGAAACACACAGGCGAACTAAAGCAAGAATTTTGTTGACAGGGAGGGGGAAAGAGTCTTGAAACGGTTGCAGTTTGGTTTCCAAAAAAGTAAGTACATCATCAACATTAATTTTCGTAAATAACGAGGAAACATCAAGGCTGAGGAGCCTTAAACCCTGAACTTTCATATTTTTGGTCTTAGAAATAAAATCACATGAATTTGTGATATGAGAATTAGAGAAATTACCTACGTACGGGGATAAAAGATCCGCTAGCCATTTAGCAAG
>NC_134782.1:36529469-36549469 GCF_046742065.1 Oratosquilla oratoria
GTGTGTGTCGAGGGTGTGGCTTCCTATGCGTTTCCATTGTTGAGAAGCGATGCCGTACATTAGAGCGTCTGTGGCCAGCGTGTGCGCGGCTTTGCTTCTAATAATTGGAAACTTATGGAAAGTCATCCCCGCCACTCACCGACGCGGCGATGTGGCGCCACAGAGTATCTCGTCTGCTCCCGGCCTATTGTTTATCTTTTGGTTCAACGTGACTCGAGTGGAATATGATTCTTCACTCTCAGCATTCCTGTATCCAAGAGGTGGTATAGAATGTATACATACCACACAGTACCAGGCGTTGTCATCATGTCAGATATGAACTAGAGTAAGTTTATACATTCATATCTTAGAGACAGACTTCCTGAGGACCCACGGAACTCACCTCCTGTTTATGCACCACAAGACAAATATGGAAGTTCCTCCTGACGCAGGCGATGAAGTAGCGCTTCCTCGCCCTGGCCTCAACCTCTTCTTCGAGGTGTCTTCGGGGGCTGGGGTCCGAGTCCCGCCGGGAGCTGGGAATTTTGACGGACTTGAGCAAGTTGCGCACCTGATCAGGGGTCCAAAGGTCGTTGCTCCAGCCTAACGGGTGAAGCATGAAAAGCCGAAGCGATCCTATAGATTTTGATCATCTTAAGGACGGTGCCTGATTAGTAAAATTAACAGTTATTATATAAAATCAGAAATTATAACTCTTTGGACCTGAAACGTGGATTGGGACTTGGTTCTGGGGTGTAACCCAAAAGAAAAGAAGAAGAAGAAGACACAGAAAACTCACCACGAGCCATAATGGCCATGAGCTGATGCAGGACCTTCGGTGGCACAGTCTGCATCCTGGTCACCACGACCAGACGTTGCCCCTCCAAGGCTGCATTCCGGAGCCAGGTGCCCAGCGCCGATAGACACTTTTGCTCGTTCTCGAGGGCATCGAGGTCGACCACTCTATGATGAGCGAACAACATAGTTTCTAAAATTTCCTTCAAGTTCTTTCTCTCTTTCTTTCTTTCTTTCTTTCTCCACTTCATCATGTCGATATCGACGAACATTCCTTACTAACCTCATCTAGCAGGTGAAGCGAAATGTGAGAGCGAAATGTCATACTTAACACACACACACACACACACACACACACACACACACACACACACACACACACACACACACACACACACACACACACACACACACACACACACACACACACACACACACACAGTACATGTTTTCTTTTCATCACTTCAACCCTATAACTGGAGAGGGGATTTTTCTCAAATGAATGGAATTACTTAGCGTGAGTCAGAATAGGTATTGAAAGTATATAACGCAGAGATAGAGTTACCCAGTAAGACCTAAGGGAAAGTCTTCCTTCAGGTGAATACAGACACCCGAAAGCAACCAGAATAAAACGTAAAATGTAGGTCAGGACTAGCAGACCTCCCACAGCCCGAGTCTTCAGCAACAACATTGGCACTCATTCACTCACCTGGCATTGATGTGGAGAGCAGCAATGCGGATGAGAGCCATCTTCCCCCCGCCGGAGGGACCGTAGACGAGAACGTGGCCTCCAACCACCCGAAGACCCAACCCGACTTCAGCCACGCGCTCCACCAGTTCCTCCGACAACATCAGTGTCGACAGATCATCCGGAAACTTTAATTCAAAGAGTAGATAAAGCCTAAAGTATTCTCCAGCCGTAGTAATAGATTATATGTCAACGAGAGTTATGACAGAGCCAATCTAGAACGATGTAATAAAAAAGACGACTTGAATCCGTCCGCCTACCTTCAGTTTCTTGAGGAAGGCACTGTAGTCCAAGGAAGCCACAAGCTGCTCTCCCTCCGGCCACCACGCACAAGTCTCGGCATCCACTTCGTGGAAGACCTCGAGGGCGACATGTTTCACAGTAGCTTCTCGAACTCCATTATCTGGAATAACGTTGTTAAGAATTCTAAAAGCCTCGTAGACAAACATTGAGGCTACTTTGGGTAAGGTCAGATCCTGGATGCCAGACAAATCATAAAAGGCGCTCAAGAGACTTGTGAAGTGGTGAAGAGTGTGGCCCCTGGATAGGGTTGATTGAACGCCCAGCGACTCCCGTGGCTTTGTTGATTTTTGTGTGCGGTGCTCGAGATTATCAGCGTCCTCACTAGCAGTTGATATTTTCTCCTCTGTGGTCTCAGTGGGATCCTCCTGATCCCAGAGATTGAACAGAGAACTGATGCCGGTTCCTTTCGAATCCAGGACGTCGAAGAGCATCACAACAGCTTTCCGCAGTGGTTGAGTGAACTCCTCGGTGTCTTGTATATCCTTCGAGTTAGGGGCGACGAAGGAGTCTCTCAGGTATACCTAGAGAAAAATAATCATATTAATCAGGCACTTAGATGCCTATATATCAAGTAAGAAAATGACACCTACCTGGGCAAAAAAATGAGGATAGCCCTGTATTGAAAAGGCAGAAGAGAATATGAATAGGCATTCATGATCCTTTCATCCATAGCAGTAGTTACACTAGTGTCTTTTACCTCGGCAATTTTCTTTCGAGATGCACAAGTTGGAGGTTTGAGATGAACTGGAGTGAAACGCGAAATCAGAGTCCTCGGCAGGAGGACATTTGGCCGGCAGGAGGAGGAGAAGGCAGCGAGGATCACGACCCGTTCCACGACGTACTGCTGCCCACTCCCGGGGTCTATCGTTCGGTTCTCCTCCACCATGCACCTGCACCCAGGAAAAACAATTCGTCAGTAGGTTAGAAACTTTCTTTTAAATTCCATGTAATTTACATCCCCAGCAACGACACTTTCACCTTCTACACACTTACACATTTACATACACCACATGGTCGATGTATTTGTTTATTCTAAAGACATACGAGGTTGAAAACTATGGCACATTATCTTTTGTAATCTGTGATTCAAGAGTAATACAAATGGAGGCGACGTTTAGTAAGTTTTTGGTTTCATCTTTACAACTAGTGTAACGAGTGACATCTGTCTACCTTTTGAGAAAATTTCATTAGTCAGACACTAGGGAAGTTCATTAGTTAGTTTGCATGACATTCCCTGCGATAATGACCACGTCATTGTTTTATCAGTGTTCCTGTAAACAAAACAATTAACTTCCTACTCGACTAAGTATAACGCTACAAGGACACCCAGCCTCTCAACATTCCAGAAAATGCATTGAAAACTGGAGCATTGCACGAAAAAAGTCTCCTTCACTTGCCCGAGTGGTGGCATGTACCAAGAGACTTGATGGTGTAGCGATGGGCAGCCCTCTCAGAGTAGTCTTCGCTAATTTCTTCATGGGAACTACTAAATCTGAGAACCTATCTATTTGACAGAACAAACAGCATTAAACACCAATATTGATTGTGCAACGTTGTACGGTTAATAGAATTCATCTTTAAATGGTATTTACTGAGCCAAAACTGTCAGCAGTTGCCATCCCCCAAACATCTTAGCTACTTGCCGTCCATCCCTAATCTGCAGTTATGTTGATGGCTCCTTCGCATGCTACCTCAGTGTTTGCCTCTTGAGTTCTTCATAATAGGCATGTAGCAGATGTTATCTTGCAGTTGACAGCAAAGATCCAACAACTATAATCACCCCTTAATTACAAACAAAAGAAAATTCTATATGTGGGCAATTGTACTAAATATTTATCAACTTTTTTGTTTGTAACTAAAGGGTGTGTATAGTTGTAACCTCACTACACTAGACTTGAGAATGAACATAAGGAGTTAGACAATTCTTTGTTAATCCAAAGGTATTGGTAATGGGAAAATTAAGGGAGCCAGACTGTTTTTGTGTCACATAACAGTACTGATTTCATAACACTATAATTAAAACAGCCTTCCTGGTGGACTGATTGCAGTGATTCCATGAAAAATGTACTGTTTTGACATTTGAAGATTTTTGTTTTGTCCAGCAGGGACAAATTGAAAAAAGTCAAGGAATCTTCAAATTAACCACTTACAAAGCATATATACGAGTATATATATATATATATATATATATATATATATATATATATATGTATGTATGTATATGTATGTATGTATATACATGCAAAATAACCACAGGAGAAGGGTAACTTGTAGACAGTAAGTAGTTTCGTATATTACATTTTCAGACTAAATGACAGAGATACAGAGTTGTGTTTAAATGTAATTATCAGGTGGCAACCATTGGGGGGAAGGGGTGGAGACAATACAATGTGATACATTTAAACACAACTCTGTATCTGTCATTTAGTCTGAAGATGTAATATACGAAAGTACTTACTGTCTACAAGTTTCCCTTCCCCTGTGGTTATTTTGCATTTTTGTATCACGGTGATGTGATTGCTTCCATGTATATACATGCACGCATACACGCATACACGCATACACACACACACACACACACACACACACACACACACACACACACACACACACACACACACACACACACACACACACACACACACACACACACACACACACACACACACACACACACAGATATATATATATATATATATATATATATATATATATATATATATATATATATATATATATATATATATATAATATATATATATTCTATCCGAGAGTTGACACCTTGACGTGGTGGATAGGCTTGAGAATCTTAATGATTACAAAAGCTATGTCGATAGAGAGGAAATCTCTGCAGGGTCACCCATATCAAACAGGTTTTGTAAGAAAGATCAGACAAAGAGCAGCTCAAACACACAGTCGTAAGACCCACTGATAACTGGCACGTCCCTGATGGCAAACGGAAATTTTTCATAGATATATGGGGTACCGTCATAATGATGGCGTGGACCATTGGGCACCCTATAGATATGGGGCTTCACCGAATATACCGGTAATGAATAAGGGCACACCAGAGAAATATCTCACCAGAAACCAGTTGGCACGGAGGTGAGATTATTGCCAACCCCCCTTCATAGCAAATATGAATATCACAACCAAAACAAAACCGGGTGTTCCTGTTGGATCATCGTCTCCTAAAGGTCCAACCGCATTGCCTCGTGTGCTTACGGGCAGTGTGCCACCGAATGTGAGTAAGCACTGTCCAAGCAGATCCAAGTTTTGGACATTAAACAACATGAAGAAAATGAAGATCTATACTTACAACGTAAGAAGTCTCTCAGAAGACTACAGACTGAAGAGTTTAATGGAAGAACTAGACAACATCAAGTGGGACATCGTAGGACTGAGCGAAGTCCGAAGAGCGGAAGAAAAGCTGATACAATTACAAGATGGTCACCACCTGTTCTACTATAGAGGTAAGGACAAAGAAAGATCTAGTGGAGAAAGAGTCTTGATAAACAAAGAAGTTGCTGGTAACGTAGTCAAAATCAATAGTTTATCGGACAGGGTAGCTTGGATTGTGATTAGGCTGTGCAAAAGATACACTCTAAAAATAGTTCAAGTTTATGCACCAGCTTCACAGAGTTCAAACGATGAAATTGAGTCGTTCTATGATGATTTAAGTCAGGTAATGGATCAAGAAAAAAGTAAGTACACGTTGGTAATAGGCGACTTTAATGCTAAAGTGGGGAAGAAGATGGGAGATGAGACGTGCATTGGTAAGTTTGGAGTAGGTGAAAGAAATGACAGAGGCGAGATGTTAGTAAATTTTGCAGAGAACTACAACATGAGGATAATGAACACTTTCTTCCAAAAGCGTGTAGGTCGTAAATGGACGTGGAGAAGTCCAAATGGAACAACAAAGAACGAAATAGACTTCATATTAGGAGATGAGAGCAAAAGCGTTAGCAATGTTACGGTGATAAATAAAGTCAACATAGGTAGTGACCATAGAATGGTAGGTTGCACAGCTAAATTTAATTTCAGAGCCGAGAGAAATAAACTAGTTTTAAAAAAGAAAATAAGCCTTGCAAAGGTTAAGGATAATAAGAAATTTCAGTTAGAAATTAAAAATAGATTCGAAGCTCTAAGAACTAACGAGGACACCGTGGAAGATATTAATTTGAATTTAGTGAATATCATTAGGGAATCGGCAGAGAAAGTAGGAAGTACAAAAAACATTAGAGAGAACAAATACTCCAAAGCTACAAATGACCTAATTAAAAGAAGAAGGACCATGCAGATTAAAAGCAGGAGAGACGAAATAGAAAGAGTAGAACTAAACAAGCTTATCAACAAAAGGCAGAGATTAGAGAAAAGAAAGAGAAACATGGATGAAATAGAGGAAACTATTCGGAAAGGTAAAAGTATTAAAGTGACCGAGCGCAGACATGCTTTAGGAAGACAGCAAATGATATGTTTGAAAGATAGAAATGGAGAAATCATTAAATGTAGAGACAAAATGGTAAAAAGAGTAGAAGAATTTTACCAAGAGCTTTACTCGTCGAAGACCGTAGTTGAGTCAGTAAATTCATGTATAGACGTTAGTAGTGTACCAGAGATTACAAAGGAAGAAGTAGAATTTGCTCTAAAAAATATGAAACGAGGAAAAGCACCTGGGGAAGATGGTATATCAATAGATCTGTTGAAAGACGCAGGGAAATTAGTTCATATTAAATTAGCTCAGTTGTACACCCAGTGCTTACGTCAAGAAAGCGTCCCTGATGCGTGGTGCAATGTTATAGTGATTTTGCTTCATAAAAAAGGAGACCAGAAGGACCATAGTAACTATCGACCGATTAGCTTGCTATCAAACGTATATAAAGTATTCTCCAAGATCCTTACAAATAAACTAAGTCAAGTTTTAGATGGAAACCAACCGAGAGAACAGGCGGGCTCTAGGGGCGGATATTTGACTCTAGACCATTTGCAGGCGATAAATCAACTAATCGAGAAAACGACAGAATACAATATACCTCTGTGTTTAGCTTTTGTAGATTACGAGAAGGCCTTTGACTCAGTAGAACAAATAGCAATACTAAACTCGCTACGCAAACAGGGTACAAACGAACAGATCGTAAAAGTTTTAGAAAAGATTTATGCAAAAGGTACCGCTATAATTCGACTACATAAAGATACAGAAAAGATCAAGATCGAGAAAGGAGTACGACAAGGCGATACAATTTCACCCAAATTATTTACAGCTTGTTTGGAAGATATTTTCAGAAGGTTGAGTTGGGAAAAGAAAGGTTTGAATATTAATGGCGAATATTTGAACCACCTAAGGTTTGCGGATGACATTATTCTTATTTCAGAAAGAGCAGAAGACTTGCAAGATATGCTGAGCGATATAAACTAAGAAAGTCTCAAAGTAGGTTTAAAAATAAATAAGAGTAAACCAAAGTAATGTTCAACACGAAAGTTCAAAATAAAGAGATTGTAATTGATGGTGAGAGTCTTGAGGAAGTTGAGAAGTATAATTATTTAGGCCAGATGGTGAAGGTGACGAAAGATCATAATAATGAAATAAAAAGATGCATTACAATTGGTTGGAAAGTGTTTGGTAAGTATAATAAAATCATGAGAGGCTCTCTACCTTTATGTTTGAAACGTAAATTTTACAATCAATGCATTCTACCAGCAATAATCTACGGGTGTGAGACTTGGAAACTAACGAAGGCAATGGAAACAAAGCTAAGGACAGCACAGAGGAGCATGAAGAGATCAATGATGGGAATAACACTGAGAGACCGAAAGAGAGAAAGTTGGGTGAGAGAGCAGACTAGAGTGGAAGATATTGTGAAGGCTGAAAAAGAGAGGAAGTGGAACTGGGCAGGTAAGTTGGTGCGAACGACTGATGAGCGATGGAGCAAGTGTGTAACTGAGTGGACGCCGCGAGATAGGAAGCGTAGAAGAGGGAGACCAGACAGAGGGTGGAGAGACGAGATCGAGAAGTTTGCAGGAGTGACGTGGCAGAGCATGGCACGGTCGTGTGATTCATGGAATGCTATGAAGGAGATCTTTGTTCAGCCGTGGACTCAAGATGGCTGATTTGATATCTTTACCCCAACCTGCCGAGATTAAATCTTAACCATTCCATGATCCCAATCGATTGAAAAGAAACACATTAGATACCTGAGCAATTCCCAAACAGGGCCGATGTGTCCATCGTGGCCAATTTGTAGCTGAAGGTCCTCCACAATGAGAACGGCCAGGCCATCATCTCCAGGTGCCAAAAGGTAATATGGTTCTATGCCCTGAGCAGGTGTTCGGTGTCCAAGGTCTTCCTTGAGTGCAAGGGTCCCGTCCTTATCGACCTCATCACTTCGACGAGGACGAGGGAGGAGACATCCTGCCATGGCCGAGAAAAGGTCCTGTCCGGTCGACAGCGGAGAACAGGAGAACCTCATTATGCAGGTGTCGATCTCTAATTTACGTTCGATCACGGTCAGCAGAGTACTTAGACCCGAGCCTGTAAATGGATGTCAAAAGAGAATATATGAACTTATATATCATTTCTATCTCCAAAAAGGTCTTTCTGTCTTTATCACCCAGTATTCTAGAAGACACCCATCTTTTTGTTGCACACACACACACACACACACACACACACACACACACACACACACACACACACACACACACACACACACATACACACACACACACACACACACACATATATATATATATATATATATGTATATATATATATATACATATATATATATATAATATACATATATGTATGTGTTAGGGAGTAATCCTCACTCCTCCTATCCTCGCCTCTTTTCTGGTCGTCCCACGACTTTACTGACCCGCAAGTGGTCCCATAGGACACCCTCGCGCGACCAAGCCACGTGACTCGATGCAGAGCTTCCTTGAGGCCCACGGGTGGAACAAAGTCTCCTTGAGGAACACACTTGCAGTACCAACATTGTCCAGCGATGGCTAACCTGCACCTTGGCCAAACACGTGTTGATGAACAATGGATTTATTGAGGAACGCATACCCTCGGTCTTCGAGTCACTGGCTTAAGAACGTTCTGCTTCCGACTTCCCTCGCATCACACATGACCTCACGCCAAAAGGGAGCATGGGCCATAGCCTGTCCATGTTTATAAAAGCTAGACGAACGCCGAAGATTCAGATCGCCTCGGAGCATTATACGTGAGCCTGGCTCGCTGCTCCTTGCTTCCTCACCTCCTTCCCCCTCCCCCGCATGCAGACCATGTTGGTACACGACTTGAAACTCACAGCCGTCACTTCCCTCCCCGTCCCTCCCCACTTTTTCTTGCACTTAAAGTGAGCTATCATTATTGGGGCCCAACATTCATTTTGAAATAAACAAACTAATTCTCTCCATCAGAGTTTGCCTCAACCAGCCTAATAGTATATATATATATATATATATATTATATATATATATATATGTGGTTTCTGCAATATATATATATATATATATACATATATTCATATATATATATATAATATATATATATATATATATGTATATATATATATATATATGACACAGAGGAAACCCACAGCCGGAGAAAATAAACTTCGAATAAAGGGCTACAGTTGATAGCCGAAATATAGGATTCTTCTTTATTCGAAGTTTATTTTCTCCGACTGTGAGTTTCCTGTGTGTCATTTACAAATGTGCTACTACATTTCTGTTTAGAAATATATATATATATATATATATATATATATATATGTATGTATATATATATATATATATATATATATATACATGTATATACATATCTACAGAACTCACTGGAAATTTAAATAACGGAAGACCAAACGTTTTCGTCATTAAGACATCTTCAGGATATATCATGTAACAAAGACACAATAAATATACTTACTACCACTATGACTTTCAGCACAACGTGTTCTCTGTACTAGCACCTATTAGATCAATTCCCTCTGCTGGAGTCCAAGAGTAAGGTCGACATCTGTTCACCGTACTCACCGGGGAGAGCATCCAGGAGGATCGGTTGTCCGGCCTCTATGAGTACAGCTATAGTCTGTAGCGCCTCCTGAAGCTCTTCATGTACGATGACCACTTTCTCGTCGTCGGCATCGTCCGTCAGAGGAAATACATCCACCGAAGGGCTCAAGAACCTGTAGGAGATCAAGGAGGGGAAGAATCAGATGCCACTTTTGAATTCAGCGCCTGATGGAAGTAAGTTAGAACAAAAGTTCATATATGGACAGGTTGGGACACGCACATCACAAGGGAATGGGTGGAGCAAACCCAAGATGTACTGAAACGCCCGTGTTCACAGAGATAACTTATTGAATTCTATTTGAACACAGACTATGATAAATTGTTGTGGATAAAACAAATCTACTAGTTCACAACATGTATACTTTTATCTTTAATCCTTCTATCTAAAAAAAATTATGAATTGATAATATGGTGATAAAGACTATAAAAAGTTGACGTTCATGAGAAGTTGAAGAAATGACGTGCACGTCCGGCCGTAGTGCATGAGGATTACAAAACAAATAAGTTATGCGTCCTCAATCAACGGCCAGCCTCCATATATGGGCATACGCAGAAATAGACACGTTTGAGCCCAAAAGTATTACCTTTTGGTCAAAACAACAGGGCACGTGTCTCCTCATTATTCTAAAAACGACCCAAGTCTAATCCAGACCCAAGGAACAGTAGATCAGTTCACTTTGGAAAGAAGTCGAACGGTGTAATGTCCTGAGGAAGTGCGGCAGTTCAATGATTCGACTAGTAGATTGCGCGACTTCTCAGGACGTAATATCGTTAATTTCCTTTCTAAAGCAAACTAGCTTGTTATTTAGGTTGTTTCCCGGTCCCAGTTTTGACTATCTTCTAACTAATGGTACAAAATTGGAGATTATAACTACTGGAGAGGAATATATATTTTTCTGCTAGAACTAAGAGTGCTCGACAAGACAAGGATTCAACATGAAAATATGAGAATGGAGAAGACTGCAAGAAACAATAAGGCCTACACTAGGCAATTCTATGTCTCTTACCACCTATCATCTCTTAAAACAACCAATTGTTCCAGCTCTCACTACGTGTTTACTAAGTAGTCCATTCGTTAACCACTCTGTCGGTAAACCCGTTCTTGCCTATTTTTTGCCGTAAGACCTACCTCTCTTCCTTTGGCTGAAGCATAGTTCCCATGTCGTAGTCACCCCCGTTTCCTCCACTGCCCCCTAGGATCGTTCCTACCATGAACCTCTCGATTTTGTCCAAGATGGCCACCGCCCCCTCTTCGCTGCTGTCTCTGGGCAGGTGTAGCTGCACAAGTCCCCGAATTGTGCGGAGGGACGCCATCTGGAAAGAAATGATACAAAAACTTTTACTAACACCATTTGACATGGATGTTTTCACTTACACAGCGAAATTAAAATCATGTAAATAATTTTAGATATGACCAGCCTGACCATGAACTGCTTTCGTAGATTTCAAGTTAAGAAAACCTGAACTAGTATTGTCGTAGCAATAGTGAGCACGATGCTGAATGTGACAGGTTTATTAAAAAATAAATTCATTTTTAAATCATCTTATACCAATAGTTTGGTATTCAGATGGAGTTTAAGTTATGAAATATTGGAAGAGGACAAACAAATGATATTTTCGTCACAAATATAACGCATTTTTTTCAATCTCGGCAAACTTTTTATGGTTTAATTGTTGCCAGGTACCAACACAAAGTACCGAATACCTTATCCAACCAAGTCTACTTGGACTGACTGTGCTTTGTGAAAACTGTTTTCACGCGAAATTTGGAAAAATGCCCTGGTATCAAAGCAAAACCCAGTGGGCGCAATGCTGACTGTCATTCAACACATAATGAAGAACTTACCACAAGCTCATCTTGAGCAGCGTCAGCAACTCTCTTGAGCACACCATGAACATGACGCAAAAGCAGGACCTGTGTGTCACCATTGCCCCACACCTCTGATAGAGACCTGACTTCATTTAGCGCCCAGAACGAACGAAGATCTTCAGCTTCGGGGGAAAGGTGGACCACAGGGCATCTGAGACAGAGTTTACAAATGAGGACACACTGCAGGTTTAGAACGTATAGAGATGATGAGGGAAGGAAAGAAATCATGCAAGAGAATAGGGAAGGGGAATGGAGGCTGTTTGAAGAAGTGGAATTCTTTTTGCATTTCCTGTTGTTGTGGACTACCAATTCCCTGCCTACTTATCTGACTACTCCACCAGCCTCCCTGTCCTCTGTTATCTTTCCTCACGCCTGCCAATCTACTCGAATACTCCAGTGCCTTTCTGCCTACCAGTGTATTTTTCACGTCCCTTGTAGTATATGCATGTACATAATGCCTGTCCATTCGGCTTTTCACATTCCTCACTTTCCTTGACCACTCGCCTCTCCACCCACCCCTATTCGACTGACTGTCAGTAATAATGTTCCCTTGCCTACTTGTACTTCTGCCCCCCTTTACCTTGCTCCTTTGTCCCTTCCCCTATCCGTTTAGTTGTCTGTTTGCAAATTATTTTTTTCGTATACCCTATCCATATACAAAGCTGTCTTTCCATAAAGATGCATGTAGTCAAAGAAATTCATTACCTCATTCGCAAATCAGGAGACAGTGCAGTTTCATCCTCGACTTCAAAGATTATCTTAATCCTTCCCCGCAAGGTGACCTCCTGGAGGTTGTCGTCCTTGAAGCTCGGTGTCGGGGAGACCAAGGAACAGAGGGCCTGCTGGACGGAGAAGGACTTCGGGAAGGGTCCTCGGAGAACTAACCAGTACTCTTCATTCTGTTCCACGGCGCCAGATGCATCTGCTGGCTCGTTCTTTGCCTGAGACCTCATTTCGTTCTTGATCAGAAGCGGGAAGTGGAGGAAGAGGCCCGCCCTCCACGTGAAACCGCTCGGGGACCAACGTCCGAGGAGCTGTTCCCTCGTGAACATACCACAGGGGAGGCTCAGCACCTTCACTTGCCCGCCAGAGGAACCGCGTGGATATGTCACAGTTCCCGAAGTGCAGAGTTTGCGTTGTCTGACGGAAGGTGGAGGTGGTTGGTCTGGGAGTGGGGTCTCCAAGGAAAAGCCTGGGTTATGTGGAAGACCACAGGCTTCCGTTTGGTTTATCCGTCCCAGAGCTTCTTGCAACAGCTAAAAAGAGAAAAGTATATTATTAATCATAATAAATATTGGGAAGTTATTTGTCTTAGAACTTTCTGCTGTAGCTAAATTTCAAACAATATCAGTTTTATATTTGATTATGATGTTTATGAATTTGTTTTATGTTTGTATTCGTGTTGGTAATTTCAATGCAATGCTCAAGAAATGCCTCGTCACCTTTAATAAAGTTGTCTTCCCACTACCGGAAGGCCCCGTGACGCAGCAGCAGCCGTGTAGAGAGAGAAGGGCGCGGAGCCTGAGAGCGTTTTTCAGCAGCAGCCAGCCGTGTGACGTCAAGTCGTCGTCATATTTTTTCAATGTCGTGTTCGTTTCTTCTTTATATTCTGTCGCATTTGCTTCGTGTTTGCATTTTATCTTATCCTTTTCTTGTTCACATTCTACTTCATCCTTTTCTTTTTCACGTTTTACTTCGTCTGTTTCTTGTTCACATTTTTGTTCATCTGTTCCTTGTTCACATTTAGATTTATCTGCTTCTTGTTCATATTTAATTTCGTCTGTTTCTTGTTCACATTTTACCGCATTTGATTCTTGTTCGCATTCTTCTGTATTTGTTTCCTGTTTACATTCTGCCGTGTCTTCATTCCCGCCCTTCTCCTTCTCTTCCCCCTGAGAACTCTTGCCCAACTCCGTCTGACCTCCTCCCAAAAATAGTAAGGGATCTTCCTCCGTCGCGTCCTTTCCATAGTGCTTTTCTTTCAGTAGACTTTGAAGTATAACTTGAAGTATTGTTGGTTCCTCCTGCCTAAAATCTTCATCATCATCCAGGTCAAGAGATGACTGTGAAGAATAATGAACCTCTTGTTCCTCTTTCTCTTCCTCGTGTTTGATTCTACCAACATAGGAAGGTTCCTCAACTTCGTCTTTTTCACTGAAGTCATACCCCGAGCTGGCCGCAGAAAGACGGTCCTTCTTCAGCGGCGTGTTGGGTCGAGCGAAGTTGAAGCGGAAAGCTGATTCCCAGTTGGAGGTGAGTTCCTCAGGGACAAGGGGCGAGAGCACAACACGGAGTGCTTCCAGGACGCAACGCTCGTCCGGTGATCTGCCCCGTAGTGAGCTGTCACCACCTGAGAGGTTCTTGTGGAGTGAGGGGTTGGCATCCGGGAGGCCACTGATGTTCTTGGGCGAAGAATTGTGGTCACCAGGGATCTTTGACAAAAATGTGTCGCCTTCTGCCGTTGAGAAGGCCTCGGAGCGGCGAAGCCTTTCTCCGATCTTTGCTGTTGCCCTCAGGAGTCTTTGGTGTCGAAAAGAACATGTTATTGTACAAACTGCAGTAAGCCAAGCTCAAGCTAGACTACTAAAAATAGCAACGTATACGGCAAAAATCCCAAACCAATCAAAAGTAAATCTTATTTAAGGATTTTTAGATGACCTGTGACTATTATGCCTGAAAATATTATGACATTACGATAAGTGCAAGAAAGGTCCCTACAGCACACGGTCCTCTATTGAGACTTACACAAGAGATTTTTCCTGAGAAGGAAGGACGACCCTTACCTGACGTAGGACGGGATTCCTTTGTCCCCGAGGAGCTTCTGAAGGACCGTGATGCAGCGGATGATCTTCCGGCGGAAGGCGGGCGTCAAATGGAAGCCTCGACCCAAGAAGTAAGCCTCGACCACAGTCTCTATGTGGAAGAACCATGAAGAAGTTCTTAAACAGAGTTCTCATGGGATAGCTAGCAATCTACCCACCCCACTTGTTTTTCTAACCCCTAGTACTGTTCACAGTACAAAAATGGGAAGAGACTGACAAGAAGAAAACAAAGACATCTATTAATGATGAAGCATCCTAGTCCAAACCAAGACAATGCCTGAAGAAAAGATAGGTCTTCAAGCGAGAGAGATTGTAAGAGAGGTGACATCTTGATGATTATAAGAACCACCAAGATCCGCTTACCTTTGGGCGGAGAAAGAAGCTGTACGACGGCGAGGTAGGGCGTGAGAGGATGGCTCAGGAGAGGCGACGAATGACGGCGAGGATCATCCCCATCAGGAGAGACACTCAGGAACAAGCTGTAGGAGTCCAGAAGACGCATTTCCTGGCCACCGATGACACACCTGCGTCAGGGGAAACGGACAAAAGACGCGGTTCCCCTGAATTCACGTTTATAACTTTCGAGTACATACAAAGTCATTTTGAGCTGGGTGTATGTAATTCATAATCTCTGTTTGCTTATGTTGTCCTAGTTGTATTTCCCTGATTATTTCAGCTTATTTATGTTTGTCTGCTCATGTGTCTCAGTTCATACCTGCATGTTTATATATGCCTATTTGTCTATGCTTTCTTAGATTTGCCTTGCGTGTATGTGCATGTTTATGAAATATACATCTATGCAAAAACTACAAAGTACTTTGAAAAAGTGGATTAGAGGGAGCTCGGTGAGAAAAAAGAAACAAAGAAAAAGGGTAATTAATCTTCCTGAAGTTTTATAACACGGGGTGGAAAAGTTTGTACCAAGGATGAGCGGGAGATAATTACAATAATGAATTGGTTTAGTAAAAGATGTGCGATAGCAAAGCATAAGAGAGACAAATTTTGTGAGAGGTGTCACAGAAAAGACAGAAGAAAAGTATGAAAGAGCCAGAAATAAATATACAAGAATCAGAGGGGAAGGTAAAAAGAACTTTGGAAAGGATTAATTGGAAGGTGTAAAGATAAACCTAAGTTGTTCCACAAATTTGTGAATGGTAAGCTAAAGCACAGAAAAGGAATAATGAAGATGAGAGAAGGCAGGTTAGGTAGGAGAGCAGACTTGAGTAAATGATACAGGAGAGATAATAATAGGTCAAAAATGAAATTGGACAAAGAGGGTCTCAAGAAAGAATGGTGATAGATGGAGAAATTATGATACTGCCTGCACGCCTTGAGATGAGGAACTTGGAAGAGGGAGACCAGAATTAAGGTAGCGTGGCAGAGATTGTTGGACTCGTGCAAGTCGTAAAAAAGTTTGTGAGAGGCCTTTGTTTAGCAGTGGATTTCGATTAACCTCAAGTTACTCATCACAAGAGGGACTGGGAGATCTTACCTCTTCAGGGCGTGCGTGTGGGCGTGGTGAGCATTGATGACATGCTGGGCGAGGGCGGCCAGAAGAGGTGCAGTGAGGGCGTGGGCCTGTCTGAGAAGGACCCACACTCCCGCCTGCACGCCCGTTGATATGTACTGCTCAAGAACCTGCAGCGGAGGCGGAAGGAGGAAGTAGACATAGGGCGAAGATCTGTTCCGAAGCGGGCCAATGATCTGGCCTCTTGACCAACATAACTTGGTGGAGTTTAACTTTTATTTTATTTTATTTTTTTCTTCTACTAAAATTTTTTTTTTTTTTTTTTTTTTTTTTTTTTTAGTTTGGAGGGTCTATGTCATTGTTTTCTCAATAATTTCCCTTGGAGAGAATCCAGGAATGGAGACTGCAATAAACTAATGTAGTCTCTTGGATAATGTGTGCGAGTGTGAAGTTCATGTCTATATATGCATGTAAGGGACGAGCTACAGGGTCTGAGATAAATCGATAAGGGAAGTGAATAAAATATATGAGAGAGGTAAAGATTTAATTGTGTCTAAAAGAGTAGTTTTGTTTGCAGTTGGGATTGAGGCGGGAGCGGATATATTACGTCCCAATGGTTGCTCAATATATCCAAAGATGTAGTCATGAGAGATCTAATGGAAAGGACAAAGGGAGCTACGAATATTTCTGGAAATAAAAAAACGGATTATTCAAAATAAATAATGGATTTACAAAGCGGACAAAGAAGAGAGTTGCAGGAACTGATAACATTTGACGAGGTATGTGAGAATGAAAAGTTGAAGTGAGCGCCAATATGACCAAAGTATTGAGAATGGGTAAGAGAGATCAAGGAACATTTTCAATCAAATCAAATTAATCTAAATCAGAAAAGACTAAAATAGGTTAATATTATGGGGCTGAATTGACGGTGGATAGAGGAATGCATTCGGGAAATAGAACATATGGTAAAGGATGTAAGAAAAGTGGCTGGTTCTCTTTAGAAGTTTAGAGAGTGTGGATGAAGGGAAATTGAATGTAAACGCAGACAGCCACTTAAAGTACTCGTATATCAATGAACCTAACGAAAGTGAAATACGCAGTATCATTTGACCACATCTTCACCTGCTCAGTGGTTGAAGAGTAGCAGGTAAGTGTGGCCAGGAATTGACCAAGCAGGTGTGATAATCCTGCGATGGTCTGTTGCTTTCCTACACCCACATCACCCACCAGCACGCCCACTGCTTGTCCGTGGGGCCCAAGAAGAAGTTGCACGCGTGGAAGAAGAAACATTCGTTTAGTGATCAAGCACATATTAAACTACCATTTCACATGTTACTAAGTGTATTATACCTAGTAATTACTACAGTGTTGCCAACCTTATGGATGCTGTTGCGGTACAAACCGGGTGTCAGGTAGTAGCGTCTCCCTGAAAATCCTCAAACCCGAGTTGTTTCTTTCCACGTCTTCAGTTTTTAGTCCGCTATATCCTACTCCCTCTACTTGTTTCCGTACTCCTTCAGAACCACCTACGCCCTATCTTGTGGGCAGAGTTCAACCTACTTCTTATGTACCTTTCCTTAAGTGTACCTCGATTAACCCTGACCTACAGGATGGCGTTGTGCGCTGGTAGAGTCGTCGGAAGCGTGCTGGTCTCGCGTTTGCTTTGTTGTGGCCTCAGTTCCCGCACTTCTCTCCGTTTCCCAACAGTCGCATAGGGCAAAGATGACGGTTTCAGCCGCAGCTACTCAGCGACTCCTGGCGTAAACTCCTCACCTTTACCAGCTGGAGCATTTCGAAGAGACTGTTCTGTTCAGCTCCGTGGCATCCCTTTGGCAGCATAGAGGTTGATGAACAACCGAACCACCTCGGGTTGGTCTTACTCAAATATGGACTAGCTATGGACTACCTAGGACAAACCACCCGCTGGCGCGGGATCGGTTTTTGTGTGAGGGGAAAAGAGGTCGTAGGAAATTTAAATCACAATCGTGTATGAAATGGGGCTATTGTTGCCACTAAAGAACTTTAAAGAATATTCCCGTCTCGATCTCTCCACCCCTACCAGGATCCAACACAATTGTGTCCCGGATAATTGTCTCCCGGACATTTGCCTACCTGGACAAATGCGCACCAGATAATTGCATATTCAATATGTAAATCCCTATCCTGATCATTTTCGTAATTAACCAGTTACGCAATTATCTGGTACGCCATTTTCCTGGCTGCAGTTGTCCTGGTCGCAATTGTCCTACCCCCCCCCCCTCACCACCCTCACCTGAGCGAGCTTGCGATGCCCTTATAAGGGCATGGAAGGCCCTGTGGGTGTTGGGCGTGTGGAGGGTGGCCTCGGGTATGCCTATGTACTCGTACTCGTAGGGAAGGGTCTCCACGCCCACGCCCACGACGACCCTGGCGCCCACGCCGTCCTCACCACTCGTAACGGAGTGCCGCAGGTGACGAAGCCATAAATAGCTCGACCTGGAACAAAAATTAATGAATGAATAAATCATTGAATGAATAGATAAGAATCCTCAATGCAACAGAAATCTTCAAACTAATTCACAGTAATGGTAAACTGTATATACAATCAATAATAAAGAATAAGGATAAAATAAGGTAACGGTTGTACACTGCAAGCAATGACAATGAGGTAATATAAGGGTTTCAAGTCTTGCGTATCTTAAGCTTAGAGCTCCAACATGAGAT
This sequence comes from Oratosquilla oratoria, assembly GCF_046742065.1. Classification (NCBI taxonomy): domain Eukaryota; kingdom Metazoa; phylum Arthropoda; class Malacostraca; order Stomatopoda; family Squillidae; genus Oratosquilla; species Oratosquilla oratoria. The sequence goes on from NC_134782.1 coordinate 36,548,237, forward strand.
ATGTTGAGACATAGACGATGACGTCTTTCCCCATACGTATACATATTCCTATACATATACATACGTGCATATGTATATACATACGTATCTATATATGTATATGTCCCTGAATACATGTACATATACGTATAAGTATACATATATGCACACGTGTATGTATGTACGTATGCATATATGCACACGTACATGTACGAGTATATGTCTACATACAGTATATACGTGTATGATTACGTATATGTATATGTATATGTATATGTATATGTATATGTATATGTATATGTATATGTATATGTATATGTATATGTATATGTATATGTATATGTATATGTATACAGTATGTATATGTATATGTATATGCATATGTATATGCATGTGAATGTGTATGTGCTTTCATACATATACAGTATATACATGTATACAACGGAATCACCTGGCGGCAAAGAGAGCAAAAATCTAAGTCGTGAAATGCATTGAAAGGGTAAGAAAAATAGTCTAAATTACAAAAGATTACAAAGGATTACAAAAGCGGAGCATGCCGACAGGAGACCTTTTGGTCCATATCTAGGTCGGATGCGAAAAAAATCATTATAATAATAAATTAATAAATAAAAACCATAATAATGTAAATAACAAATAAAATACATAAATAAATGCATGGGTATAGTTAGATAATAAACAAGCAGGTAAATAGTAAATGATAATAAATTGACATATAACTAATAATAAATGAGAATCAAACAGACAAATGATAACAAAACAAAAACAAATAATATAAAATAAATTATATTCATTACAGCATCTTGCTTAGGTGTTTATCTAAATGATTCTTGAAGCTTCGAACTGAACTACATTGCACTACCTGTGCAGGAAGTTTATTTCATTCATTAACTACACGGTTAGCGAAGTTGTTTCTACCCACTTCCAAATTGAATCTATTTCCGGACAGTTTGAGACCATTGTTTCTTGTCTGATTCTCATTCAATGTGAAAATTTTGTCACTTTTGATGTTGTCAATTCCCTTTAGAATTTTAAAAACCTGTATCAAGTCACCTCTGAGTCTACGTATTTTTAGGGAAAACAGATTCATATGTTTTAGTCGATTTTCGTATGATGTATTCTTTATATTTGGAATCAGTTTTGTGGCTCGCCGTTGTACTTTTTCTAGTCTGTCAATGTCTTAATGAGATTCGGTGACCATACGGAAACAGCATATTCCAAATGTGGACGAACTAA
>NC_134782.1:36554469-36556969 GCF_046742065.1 Oratosquilla oratoria
AGAACTCGAAGAACTCGAAAAAGAAGAACTCGAAGAACTCGAAAAAGAAGAACTCGAAGAACTCGAAAAAGAAGAACTCGAAGAACTCGAAAGAGAAGAACTCGAAGAAGAACTCGAAGAAGAACTCGAAGAAGAAGGAGAACTCGAAGAAGAAGAACTCGAAGAAGAACTCGAAGAACTCGAAGAAGAACTCGAAGAAGAACTCGAAGAAGAACTCGAAGAAGAACTCGAAGAAGAACTCGAAGAAGAACTCGAAGAAGAACTCGAAGAAGAACTCGAAGAACTCGAAGAACTCGAAAAAGAACTCGAAGAACTCGAAAAAGAACTCGAAGAACTCGAAGAACTCGCCCGCGCCTAAGGCGCAGCGCCGCAGGCCAAGGCCCCCGGCGTAGCTGGGCCGGCGCAGCCGGTGGGCTTGTCTCAAGTAAAAAACATTATCATAATTCCTGGATGTCTTGTTGTCCATTACAAGTCCTAAAACAGAAAATTATTCGTCGTGGTGGCATGAATTAGTCAATACAAGACAAGGAATCTGAACTTTATCAAAATTAAACTGTTTCGAAATAGAATAAATAAAATTAAACTGTTTTAAAGGAATATAAAAACGGTGACAGTAAACAGCAGTCCTTAAACACAGAACCTGTGTGGGTAAAGTGCTCTTCAGAAGAAGATCGAGAGGCTCCTCGCAGTGCCGCAGGATGAGTCGCTTGAGAGTGGCTTTGGTGGCGCTCTCGACCCGTCCCAGCCAGTCTTCCACTCCGTGGTGTGCCATCACGTTCTGGAGTAAAATAGAATTAAAGAATGTAAGATAAAATTAAATATATTGAAATGAAATAGGCTAAGATAAAATAGGATAAAAGAAAATGTAAATTAAGAAAAATCAAAATAGAATAAAATAGAAGAAGACAGAATAAGATAAAATATACGATTAAATCAAACAAAATTAAGTAAAATTATGTAAAAAATAAATGAAATAAAATAAAACAAAGTTGAATAGAATAGAATAGAATAGAATAGAATAAGATGATAAAATCAAAATCAAAAGCTGACCAGAATAAAACCTTTGAGGAATATAACCAAATCAAAAAGATGAAACGCTACAAGAATTTATCAGAAGTATTTGTCACTGTCAGTATGGTATTTGCTTTCACCATTTTGTCAAACATTCATTATCCACATTCACCAACATAAAATTGCCTCTCTTCAGCCAAAACGAACCACATGAAGCACGCCCACGAGATGAGGGGGATTGTCACCAAATGCCAGCCTACCTTACACAGCCGGAGAACCTCCTGTTGGGGAGACACCACAGCAACGATATTGTCATCCTCCTCAGGAACCTCCCCAAGATTATCACACCTCCTCTTTCTCCTCCTGCTCTTCAAAGCCTTCTTCATGATCTCTCTCTCCTCTTCCTCCTTGCTCGCTACCTTCTCCTCCTCTCTCTCCTCCTCTCCTCTGTCGAATTTTACTCGCCCGAAGATTTTTCTGGCGATGGCTTTCTCTTCGTCTTTCTTTGGTCTGACTGTGATCTCGACTTCGTCGTCCTCTTCGCCTCCAAACTGTGTCCTTTCGTCTCGACAGTATACAAGTCGCTGGACGCCCATGAAGAGGCGATGAAGAAACTCCTCACACACGGAAGGCTCCTCCTGAGGAGAAAATCAACGACTTGTTATCCAAATAACATGATATAAGAGAAGAGAACCTCCTACGACAGTATTTCTCCTACCAAGAGGTCCGCAGAACGGGAATGCAGCCTATTACAGTTTACCATTTTGAAAACTTAATCATTCTGTTTCTTTAGACCAGAAAGAAAAAACATAAGAAGATTCACTAAACATGACATCGCCTACCTTCCCTCTCACCAGAAGCCGAAGAAGGTCTTGGTCGGACAAGAGGAAGAGTCGGGGGAACGTCTGCCTCCTGAAGGCCAAGAGGGGCGCCAGGCACACCTTGAGACTCTCCAGGTACCTCCTGTGCAGGCAAAGCTCCTCCAGCAGGAAGCCGTCCCGAAGCTGAGCAAGAATCTTCGGATTCTGTTTTAGTCTGTAAATGCAAATCAAAAGTTTTATGTAATATATGTGCACTGTATAATAAATAAATAGAACGACAAATGAAAGTGTGGGTGGGGGCAGAATATACGGAAATGGGCTGGACATCTCTTACTATATGTATATATGTATATATATATATATATATATATATATATATATATATATATATATATATATATATATATTACAATAGTACTGTAGCAAGTCCTCTTTCAGGCAGATATGATTAAACTTTGCAGCAGCTTCTGCATTCACGAGTTTCTTGCTGACATGTTCAACTTTTCTAATACTTGAACGTTGAATATCGTTGAGTTGTCTTATTATGTGTCCAAACTTCATTTGGAATGGATGTAAAGACAATACTAACTTCTTAATTTTACTAGTAGAGCTTTCGCCTAACTTTAGGCATCTTCAGTACAAATTGAGTACAAATAGTAAAGGTGACA
>NC_134782.1:36564469-36571969 GCF_046742065.1 Oratosquilla oratoria
CCCGCATCAGCAGCTCTGCATTCTTCCAGTCCATAAGATGGTTTTCCTTGTTTCTATGTGTCACACATGCATTGGTGGTGACATCATGCCTGACGTCGTAACGGTGTTCACGTATTCGTGTATTCAGGTCGCGTGACGTTTCTCCGATGTAAACTTTATCACATCCTGAACACGGAATACGATAAACACCGGCTTTGGTGCCCGGTGTCTGGTTGTTGTGTGTTTCCGTCTTCGTGATGTCTTTTATTGTTCTGCTTGTCTGGCACACTATTTCCAAGTTGGTGGTTCTTAAAAGACGTGTCGTGTCGTGTATTCAGGTCTCATCCTTTCCCAGTGTCCAATCCCCCCAACCTCCTCCTCCTCCTCCTCCTCCTCTTCCTTCCCCCCCCCCCTTTTTCTCTCCCCGTTCCCTCCTTTCCCCTTATTTAATCTCAAGCATTTGTATCTCAACTTGTACTTGAAAAAGCTGTAATAAGCGAAACGTCGTACAAATAAAGGCTCCGTCCTCATATGGTGTTTATCTAGTCAATCTTGTCGGCAGACTGCCACTTTTAAGCATACATATATATATATATATATATATATATATATATATATATATATATATATATATATATGTATATTTTGCAGTAATTCACAAGGCACACGTGAAAATAATATGCAGGAAAAAAACCACTGGGAAATAAGAAGCTTAGTCCGAACGTTTTCGTCTATTTAAGACATTATCAAGGAATACAGTGGTTTTTTTCCTGCATATGTGTATATATATGCAAATACACACACACACACACACACACACACACACACACACACACACACACACACACACACACACACACACAACTCACCCCTTGCAGGCTTTTCTCCATGTCACTCTGCATATGTGCAACGTGACATATATCCTGTAGAGCACGTGTATGCTTCGTCAGCCCGTGCGCCGCCAGCTGCCCCACCAGGAGAGAAGACGCGGGCGGGAGGACCTCCCCCAGGACCATGTTGATCTCCTGCCAGTGCCGAGGCCGGAGTGCCGAGTCGCAGAGGACCTCCAGCACGGGGAGCTGTGGAGAGATCGAGCAGCAGGACAGATTGAATCGAAAATACTGAGCAAAGTCTCAAGTGCGAGTGTATACCCTCATTTCTCTTCTTAAAACATGCCCCCCTTTAAGGATGTATTTCTCACTTTGTCCTGCATGTCCTTGACGAGCTGTGACAGGAGGTCCAGGACTTCGCAGTTAGGAAGGACCTGCACCAGGCGGATGACTCGAGCGTGGTACTCCCCCGTCAACTGTTGGACGGATCTCACATCCAGCCGCGACACGGACAGCTGAGGAAAGAATTGAGACAGATCGGTAACCAGCTGCAGAAGAGCCTCGCGTGTCCACTCCTAGCTGCAGAGAGCAGTGTGCTAGATGACTCTTGCAACAGATAAGTACACTAAAATAGGGGGAAAGGCGATTCAGAACAATTAGCGTTGCTTGGTTCCCCGGAGAAAGGGAAGCACGCCTTTGTTAAGTTCACAAAGAAAAAACTGACTTTGAGAACAACGATGAAAAAGGGACAGAAATGTACCACTGCGGTAGACAGGGAGAGGCTGAAATTACCAAGTAAAGTAAATAAATAGATAAAATAAGTAAATGAAAATCATTTATAAGGCGAAAGGTTTTGGACTCGCACTTTGCTTAGGATCACTGAATGAAGCAAGTTAAACCAAGCGTGAAAGGACTACTACATACAAAGGTGATTAAGTCTCCTCTATAGGGTCTTGGTCCTTCTTGGCACGATAATGAAAAAACTATAGATGAAAATTATGAATTCGTTTGGCAGGTTGTGGTAAGAGAAATGCTAAAGAGACAAAAAACACAGACAACCTACCTTACTCCATTCGGCGGAGAGCTGTTCCCACTCCGACAAGGACCTCCATAACTGCAATTTAAGGTCGACCTCCTCTTCCACCTCGGCCAGGTCCTTGAAGACGTGCACGGGGAGCTGGTCGAGAGGATGAGAGATCAAAAAGATCAAACCCATGTCTCCAAGGCCTCCCCCAACTTTGAGTACTGTATTAAATTCTAACATCTACAGTACAAGATTAATTTTGGTCAAACTCTGGACAATTTTAACTCGACTGAAACTACCCACAAGATTATCTAATCTTTCCTTTCCTTCTCTCTCTGATATTTCCTTATAGCTGTTATATATATATATATATATATATATATATATATATATATATATATATATTTTTTTTTTTTTTTTTTTTTTTTTTTCCTATTAAAAATCACTTCATACTCTGCGTTGGTGATCTTCTTCTTAAGACTTTCTATTTTCCTGAGTATTTTCTTCTCTGAAGCAGGGAGAGAAAATATCACATTTCCGAACGAGTCCATGTTTGGAAATAAAAACCAACATTTAACGACGTTTCGCCTATACATTAGGCATCTTCTGATAAATTTATTGAAGAATTTTTTTTACAAGAATATAAATACAGAAAAATATAAAAAAGAGAGCATCCCGCGTCACCAATAGAACATGACGCGTGTTACCATTGACCTCTCCTTTATGTCTCTTTTTGTATTTTTCTGTATTTATATTCTTGTAAAAAAAATGTCTTCAATAAATTTACCAGAAGATGCCTAATGTATAGGCGAAACGTCGTTAAATGTTGGTTTTTATTTCCAAACATGGACTCGTTCGGAAATGTGATATTTTCTCTCCCTGCTTCAGAGAAGAAAATACTCAGGAAAATAGAAAGTCTTAAGAAGAAGATCACCAACGCAGAGTATGCAGTGATTTTTAATAGAAAATGTATTAATGAAAACCTGCTCCCTAAGTTCACTAATATATAGATATATATATATATTTATATATATTTGCATACATATATGTATATATGTGTATATACATATATATATATATATATATATATATATACATATATATATATACACATATATATATATATATACATACATACATAATATATATATTATATATACGTATATATATATATATATAAATATATATATATATGTATATATATATGTATATATATATATATATATATATATATATATATATATATATATATATATATATATATATATCCCAAAAATGAAATTGTTTAGGTACCAAGCAATTTTACTTGTTTTTCTGTCCACAAAACGATGGGCCCATTTGTACATACAACGCTGTATTCTTCGAAACAATTTAACTAATTTCACTATAACCCAACAATCCCATTCCTCCCGTACAAAGTCCTGTTCACACTACCGGTTTGAACCGCGCGATTGTGTGTGAACGCCTCCATTGAATTATATTGCAATTGAGCCGCCGCAGTTCAAAAGGCTAGTGTAAATAGGGCCTTATTATTACATGGGCCTTGTTATTATGACCTGTCCCTTATTTTCTATCTCTATTTCATTTTAATTTGGTTTCATAAGTGAATATTGTTTGGCAACCTAAACTTATTTTTGTGATTTTATTGTTGTGTGTACATTTTTTGTATCGATGAAGGTCCATACTCAAATTCTTATAGCACATGTGTGTGCGTGTGTGTGTGTGTGTGTGTGTGTGTGTGTGTGTGTGTGTGTGTGTGTGTGTGTGTGTGTGTGTGTGTGTGTGTGTGTGTGTGTGTGTGTGTGTGTGTGTGTGTGTATTTACCTAGTTGTATTTTGCGGGAAGGGGAGCTATGCTCGTGGTGTCCCGCCTTTGTATCTTGCAGTGTCTAGTTTGCTTTTAAACTCATGAATGGTTTTTGCGCATACTATTTCATTATCTAGTTTGTTCCAAGTGTCCACTACTCTATGTGGAAAACTGTTTTTCTTCAGTTCTCTTCTGTAGCTATGTTTTTTTTTTTCCATGTCCTCTTGTGTTTCTCTTATCCCAGTTTAGTAAGTCCTCTTTATCGAGTATCTCTGTGCCTCTCATGATTCTGTAGATGGTCAGTAGGTCACCTCTCTCTCTTCTTTGCTCCAGCGTCGGTAACTCCAGTTTAGCCAATCTCTCCTCATATGATAGGTTTGCAAGTGCAGGTGCCATTTTTGTTGCTGCTCTCTGGATTCTTTCTACTTTTTTTTATATTCTTTATGGTACTGGGTGACCACAATGTCGCCGCATACTCTAGTCTAGGCTTTATTAATATAACCAATATTTTTTTTTATCATGTCTTCGTCCAAGTATGCAAATGCCACTTTTATTGATCTTAGCAAGTTGTAAGCCTCCCCGACAATTTTGTTAATCTGTTTATCATAGGACAAGTCGTTTGTGATAATTACCCCCAAATCTTTTTCGGATCCTACCTTCTTTACCTCCTTGGTTCCAATTGTATATTTTCCTGATATTCTGTTTTTGCTTTTTCCAAACTCCATTATGCTACACTTCTTAGCATTAAAGTCCACTTCCCATTTCTGACTCCAGTTCCATACCTTATTCAGGTCTTCCTGCAGTGCTTCACAGTCCTTATCAGTTTCTACTTTCCTTAACAGTTTTGCGACGTCTGCAAAGAAGCTCATGTAACATTTTACATCCTCGTCCATGTCATTCACATAAATAGCAAACATTATTGGTACCAATACAGATCCTTGCGCTACTCCACTGATCACCTCTTTCCAATCTGAATGTTTTCCTCTGAGCACTTCTCTCATCTTTCTACCAGTCAGGAAGTCCTCCATCCATTTTAGTAGGTTCCCTTGTATTCCTCCTATGTGTTCCAGTTTTTTTTTAGTAATTTTCTGTTTGGTACTTTGTCAAAAGCTTTTTGCAAGTCTAGGAAGGCACAATCAGCCCATCCATTTCTTTCTTGCACCATGTATTGAGTAAAAGCATATTAAGTTTGTGGTGCATGATCTTCCTTGTCTGAACCCATATGGTCTTGGGTTTATTATGTTGTTGTCTTCCAGATGTTTTACCCATCTATTCTTGATGATTTTCTCACAAATTTTGGCTATAGTGCTTGTTAGTGACACTGGCCTATAGTTGGTGGGTTCTTCCTTGTTTCCTCCTTTATATATTAGTACAATGTTAGCATTTTTCCTGTCTTTAGGTATGTTTCCTTCTTTGAGTGAGCTATTTATTATGTTGTGTATTTTGTCCGTTAGTTCTTCTTTGCATTCCTTTAGAATCCAATTTGCAATACCATCCGGGCCATGTGATATTCTGACGTCAAGTTTTGATAGATATTCTGATATTTCTTTTTGTGTTGTTGTAAACTCACTCATGTGGGGAGATTGCTTGTTATTATCTTCGTCCCAATAATGTATTTTTTCTCTGGTGAAGACAGATTTAAAGTGATTGTTCATGACTTCGGCCATTTCTAATTCTTTTGTGTATTCTATATTTCCTTGGCGTAGTTTCACCATTTCCTGTTTGGTTTTAAGTTTACCATTCACATATCGATAGAATAGTTTGGGTTGGTCTTTGTATTTATCTATAATATCCTTTTCATGGTTCCTTTTCTCCTCTCTTCTCACATTAACATACTCATTTCTATAGTTTATATAAAGTTGCCATTTACTAGGAAGAATATCTTTAGTTTTGCAAAGTCCGTTTTGTTGTACATCAATCTTCCTTTCCTATGCTTTTCATTTCTCTCCATATCTATTTCTTCCTTTAGTACAGTTTCGATTAGTAATTGGTCACTCTTTCCAATTAGTGTCTTGTAATGGATTTTGTTCACAATTTCAGGTTCTGTTGTAAATATTAAATCTAGTTTCGACGGCTCTTCATTGCTTCTGTATCTGGTGTTTTCACTGACCCATTGGGTCATTGTGTATTCCATGGTCATGCCCAGCAGTGCATTACCCCACAAGTCGTCTCCTCCTCGCACGGTCATGTTATCCCAATAAATTTCTTTGCAATTGAAGTCCCCCATAATTACCAGATTACCCCTGCCCATTAGTATCTCATTTAATGATTTCCTTGCATCTTCTAGCATTTTTGTATGTTCGTTCTCTTTCCAAGCATTCGTTTTTGGGGACACAGAGGTCACCACAAACTTTCTACTTTTCATATTCTTGCCTTCGACTTTTATCATGGTCAGTTCAACATTACCTTTGCCCTCCGCAATTTTTGTCACGTTTAAATCTTTCTTGGCCAAGAACATGATTCCTCTTCCCTGTTTCTTGTCCCTGTTTTTTATCCAGCAATTATATAATCCTTGTCCAATATCGATGGATGGTATTTCACCTCTTAGTTTAGTCTCTACAATTCCCATTATGTCTGGTTTTTCTTCTAGCAGGTAATCATTGAGTTCGTGTGTGTGTGTGTGTGTGTGTGTGTGTGTGTGTGTGTGTGTGTGTGTGTGTGTGTGTGTGTGTGTGTGTGTGTGTGTGTGTGTGTGTGTGTGTGTGTGTGTGTGTGTGTGTGTGTGTGTGTGTGTGTATGTGCGCGCGTGCGTGTGTGTGTGATTCACCATGGCATTGGATCACGTGTTGGATTCGTGATTAACAGTTATTAACCTCCCGGGTGAGATCTCGGACCCATAATGACCAATCTATGGGTAATACTGTAATCTTACACGCACACACACATCCAACTCCCCGCCCAAGAGAGTTGAAGTAACACCCCGCGGAGCAGCGATGCTGAAATTATTTCAGCCCTGGGCAGGATTCAAACCCAGACCGCCATAGTGGCAGGCGAGAACTCTAACCACAGTGCCACGAGGTGTGTGTGTGTGTGTGTGTGTGTGTGTGTGTGTGTGTGTGTGTGTGTGTGTGTGTGTGTGTGTGTGTGTGTGTGTGTGTGTTTGAGTGTGTGTGTGTGTGTGTGTGTGTGTGTGTGTGTGTGTGTGTGTGTGTGTGTGTGTGTGTGTGTGTGTGTTTGTGTGTGTTTTTGTATGTGTGTGTGTGGGGGGGGGACCATGTGTCCGAACCCCATCCCGGCACCCTCGGCCCCCGCAGGCACCTTCTCGCCTGACGACTCACATTAAACTCCTTCTGATGGAGAGTGACGGTGTTGGCCTGAGCTCTCAGCGTCTGGGCCCTGTCCTCGGCAGTCCCGAGCATCTTGAGTGCCTCGTTCCTGTCGCTCGTCACGCGTAGGTGTCGCAAGACCTCGAAAAGAAGAAGAAGAAGAAAAAAATAGCGCTGATGACAATGACGACATGTCAGTATCTAGCCAAATACTTCACTCCGTTCTCGAGACTTCGGCTCCTCCCGCAGGAAGAGAAAGGTCTCGAGGTCCTCGAAGAACCTACCTGCATCTGTTCTGAGAGCTTGCTGGTCTCGGCCCCAAGCTCCTCAACCTCCTTGTCGAGGAGCGTCTGCAGTTTCGTGAGGAACCCGGGCCTCTCGTTGGTGCTCCTCTTCAGGGTCTTCCTCAGGCGCCGAAGGTCCTTGCGAAGTGCCTCATACTTGTTGTGCACCTGCGGAGGAGTGGAAGGATCCTGCCCTTAATCACTGCTCAGGACACATAAGAACATAAGAGCTCTGGTACACAAGAATCGCTCGCACATGCAGAGCGAAAGACTCACCTCTGGGTGGAGTGTGATCTTATAGCCCTGGATCA
>NC_134782.1:36601969-36656969 GCF_046742065.1 Oratosquilla oratoria
ACCACTGTTACTACTACTACTACTACTACCACCACCACTGTTACTACTACTACTACTACCACCACCACTGTTACTACTACTACTACTACCACCACCACTGTTACTACTACTACTACCACCACCACTGTTACTACTACTACTACCACCACCACTGTTACTACTACTACTACCACCACCACTGTTACTACTACTACTACCACCACCACTGTTACTACTACTACTACCACCACCACTGTTACTACTACTACTACTACCACCACCACTGTTACTACTACTACTACTACCACCACCACTGTTACTACTACTACCACCACCACTGTTACTACTACTACTACTACCACTGTTACTACTACCAACACCACTGTTACTACTACTACTACCACCACTGTTACTACTACTACCACCACCACTGTTACTACTACTACCACCACCACTGTTACTACTACTACCACCACCACTGTTACTACTACTACCACCACCACTGTTACTACTACTACTACCACCACCACTGTTACTACTACTACCACCACCACTGTTACTACTACTACCACCACCACTGTTACTACTACTACTACCACCACCACTGTTACTACTACTACCACCACCACTGTTACTACTACTACTACCACCACCACTGTTACTACTACTACCACCACCACTGTTACTACTACTACCACCACCACCACTGTTACTACTACTACCACCACCACCACTGTTACTACTACTACTACCACCACCACTGTTACTACTACTACTACCACCACTGTTACTACTACTAATGTTACTACTACTACCACCACTGTTACTACTACTACCACCACCACTGTTACTACTACTACCACCACCACTGTTACTACTACTACCACCACCACTGTTACTACTACTACCACCACCACTGTTACTACTACTACTACCACCACCACTGTTACTACTACTACTAATTTTTTTTTTTTTTTTTAAGATAGTAATACGACCTCCATCCTATTGGAACTGTGTGGTGGAAGCAGCAGGGTCTGTCTTCCACAGACACAGTTCATTGGCCCCTCTCCCGCCAATGACTGTGGTCGACGACCCTTTTATTTGTCTATTTATTTATTTATTTTTAATAATGCCTAGTACAAAAGTTCATTTATCCTACTGTCAACCACCGTCTGCTCAAAATCCAGGTTTTGTATATGTGTTGATTTGGGCGGTGGGGACCTGGTACCTCTCAGGCACAAGAGGGCTGATCTTAGGAGTGAGAATGATAGTCTACATCTCATCCATGAAACAATGCTGCTTTTTGGTTGTTTCTTTTCAGCCATTACCTCAGCCAGCCGAGCGTAGAATGCCTTTGCTCTAGGACCCATCCCACCTGAAGTCGTAAAGGTTATAGGAGTGAATGAGCCCTGGTCTACATTCTGTATGCGCTCCTCGTACATCCTGATCTTCTCATGCTCGTTCCGAGAGTGGGATGCCTCAATAGTTAGGTTGCTGTAACAGGGGGCCATCGGATCAAATATTCGCATGTCAAAGAAAGCCAATTGTCCCCGTGTCCAGAAATCTCTTGCGCTGACATCCACTCTTGCTTCATCTGATGTGTTGGACGTGCGGTATCTGAAGTTCTCCCCTCCTAGTGGGAGTAATGTTGGTTCGATAGTCACATCCTTGCACACCTCCTGAAGCATTTGGGCAGTGAGATCTCTTACCTCATCGTGTCGCATGCAAATGAATCCACCTTGCTTGCATATCATTGCATGGTCTGGAGTAAATTGTACACCACAGGAGCATCTGTTAGGCAGCCCTCCTAATGGCCATCCATACCTCAGGGCAATGGCATCCATGAATTCTCTTTTGTTTAGGGTGAATCCCTTTGCCCTGATTGGTAGTGCTGTCAGCCAATTGGACGCCCCAACTTCCTGCGCCATTGTTATCTTTCTTTTTATATAATTCGATAGCCGAGCTAGAAGTGCTTGAAGTTCCTCCTTCTGCCTCTCCTCCCTTCCCTTTGAAATGTTTCTTCTAATTTCCCTAACCTCCTCCATGATAGTCTCCTTCCGTTGATCTTGTGACACGATGTTGTTTGTCAATGAGGACGTGAGTTTCATGGAGTTTCGGTGTTCTGTGTCGGCAAGGTTTAGCGGGTTGGAGATACCTAGCCCTCCCAATCTAGGTGGAAGTTCCATAAGTTTTCTTTCCTCTTCGTTTATTGTCCGTCCGTTGGTGATGGCCGGTATTAGCTCGTTTCTGATGGTTTCTTCAAGGGGTCTTAGTAGGTCGGTGATGTTCGGTACCGTCCTTAATATGTAGTTCCACTTATGTTTCACACCATATATGAATGCGGCATATGCCGCCTGCGGTTCGGTCTTTGCAAAGTTGGCTAGAATCCTAACTTCCGCCACCCATTCGTTAACTTTCTTTTCAACATATTGCTTTTTAAAGGATTCTGAGCCGATCACTGCACCGAGATGTCTTTCCCCCTCCTTTGTTACCTTCACTTCACTGTTCTCAAAGAGGATTCTGGCATTGTTAAAGTACTCTGGCTTCACTATGAGGACAGATTTCTTTGCATTCGGAATGTAACCTAAGCCCGGGCCGTGTGCCAACACCAGATCCCACCACTTTTTTAGGTCAGCTACTTTTCCTGCGCCCGTGAGATCATCTGCATATGCTACCTGTTTGACCCCGGTGTCCTCATATTGTATCTTCTGCTGCAGGTGCATAAGACCGAGCGCATACATTGCCATGGCCACCGGGTCTCCCTGAGTGGTGCCTTCCGCTGATTTGATGATCTCCATTTTCGTTTCTTTCTTCTCCGCCCTGCTGGTGACAACTAGGTTTGCTGGTTCTCTGTATGTGTTCTCCACATACTTGGCCAACACTGGGCATTTAATTTTGATGTTGTGTATGGTAGCCTCTCTATTTAAGTTGTTGAATGCGTTTGATGCATCGACTAATAGGACTGCTTCGCAGTCTGGTTCCTCGAATATTTTTCTCATGGCGTGGACTGCAGCCTCGGAACCCGCCTGTTGCCCTGCGCACACCTGCAGGTTGCCAGCCGCTTCTCGCACCTCATCCTTCGCGACTTCCATAATTGCTTTTCCTATTCTTCTACTACTACTACTACTACTACCACTGTTACTACTACTACTACTACTACTACTACTACTACTACTACTACTACTACTACTACTACTGCTACCACTGTTACTACTACTACTACTACCACTGTTACTACTACTACTACCACCGTTACTACTACTACCACCGTTAATACTACTATTACCACTGTTACTACCACTGTTACTACTACTATTACCACTGTTACAATTACCACTGTTACTATTACCACTGTTACTATTACCACTGTCACTATTACCACTGTTACTACTACTATTACCCCTGTTACTACTACTATTACCGCTGTTACTACTATTACCGCTGTTACTACTATTACCGCTGTTACTACTATTGCCACCACTACTACTATTGCCACCACTACTACTATTGCCACCACTACTACTATTGCCACCACTACTACTATTGCCACCACTACTACTATTGCCACCACTACTACTATTGCCACCACTACTACTATTGCCACCACTACTACTATTGCCACCACTACTACTATTGCCACCACTACTACTATTGCCACCACTACTACTATTGCCACCACTACTACTATTGCCACCACTACTACTATTGCCACCACTACTACTATTGCCACCACTACTATTGCCACCACTACTATTGCCACCACCACTACTACTACCACTGCCACCACCACTACTACTAATGCCACCACCACTACTACTGCTACTAATGCCACCACCACTACTACTGCTACTAATGCCACCACCACTACTAATGCCACCACCACTACTAATGCCACCACCACTACTAATGCCACCACCACTACTAATGCCACCACCACTACTACTGCCACCACCACTACTACTACTACTGCCACTACTACTACTGCCACTGCCACCACCACCCCTGCCACTGCCACCACCACCACCCCTGCCACTGCCACCACCACCACCCCTGCCACTGCCACCACCACCACCACTGCCACTGCCACCACCACCACCACTGCCACTGCCACCACCACCACCACTGCCACTGCCACCACCACCACCACTGCCACTGCCACCACCACTGCCACTGCCACCACCACCACCACTGCCACTGCCACCACCACTGCCACTGCCACCACCACCACCACTGCCACTGCCACCACCACCACCACTGCCACTGCCACCACCACTGCCACTGCCACCACCACTGCCACTGCCACCACCACCACCACTGCCACTGCCACCACCACTGCCACTGCCACCACCACCACCACTGCCACCACCACCACTGCCACTGCCACCACCACCACTGCCACTGCCACTGCCACCACCACTGCCACTGCCACCACCACTGCCACTGCCACCACCACTGCCACTGCCACCACCACTGCCACTGCCACCACCACTGCCACCACCACTGCCACTGCCACCACCACTGCCACCACCACTGCCACTGCCACTGCCACCACCACTGCCACTGCCACTGCCACCACCACTGCCACTGCCACTGCCACCACCACTGCCACCACCACCACCACTGCCACTGCCACCACAAACCACCACCACTGCCACTGCCACCACAAACCACCACCACTGCCACCACAAACCACCACCACCACTGCCACCACAAACCACCACTGCCACTGCCACCACCACTGCCACTGCCACCACCACCGCCACTGCCACCGCCACTGCCACCGCCACTGCCACCACCACCGCCACTGCCACTGCCACTGCCACTGCCACCGCCACTGCCACCACCACCGCCACTGCCACTGCCACCACCACCGCCACTGCCACTGCCACCACCACCGCCACTGCCACCACCACCGCCACTGCCACTGCCACCACCACCGCCACTGCCACTGCCACCACCACCGCCACTGCCACCACAACCGCCACTGCCACTGCCACCACCACTGCCACCACCACCACTGCCACCACCACCGCCACTGCCACCACCACTGCCACTGCCACCACTGCCACTGCCACCACCACTGCCACTGCCACTGCCACCACCACTGCCACTGCCACTGCCACCACCACTGCCACTGCCACTGCCACTGCCACCACCACTGCCACTGCCACTGCCACCACCACTGCCACTGCCACCACCACTGCCACTACCTCTGCCACTGCCACTGCCACTGCCACTGCCACCACCACTGCCACTGCCACCACCACTGCCACTGCCACCACCACTGCCACTGCCACCACCACTGCCACCACCACTGCCACCACCACCACCACTGCCACCACCACCACAACTGCCACCAACACTGCCACTGCCACCACCACCACTGCCACTGCCACCACCACCACCACTGCCACCACCACCACCACCACTGCCACTGCCACCACCACCACCACCACTGCCACTGCCACCACCACCACCACTGCCACTGCCACCACCACTGCCACCACCACCACCACCACTGCCACTGCCACCACCACTGCCACCACCACTGCCACCACCACTGTCACCACCACCGCCACCACCACTGCCACCACCACGGCCACCACCACCACCACTACCACCACCACAACTAATACCACAACCACTACCACTACCACTAACACCACCACTTCTACCACCACCACCTCTATCACCATCACAACTGACACCAGTGCCACCACCACCACCACTGCCACTGCCACCACAAACCACCACTGCCACTGCCACCACCACCACTGCCACCACCACCACCACCACTGCCACCACCACCACTGCCACCACCACCACTGCCACTGCTACTACTGCCACTACTGCCACTACTACTACTACTGCCACTACTACTACTGTCACTACTGCCACTACTACTGTTACTACTGACACTACTACTACTACTGTCACTACTGCCACTACTACTACTGCCACTATTACTACTGCCACTACTACTTTCTTATCAGATTTTTTTTTCGTTGCATCTTCTATCGACACAACCGTCGACTATACTCCATTCCATTCTTGCCTACTTCGCCCCGCCATCATTCACGCCCCCCACCCCCAACCGACCCCCTGGCTATTTTCCTTTTTTCTCGAGTCCTTTGGCCCCCAATCCTGTGTCCTCTAGGGCGATTTTGTTTTCGGACAATCCTCTGTCGATGCAACCCCGTTGCTGGACTATGTCATCCTCGCCTTGTCTCGTGGAACTTTACTCGTTCCTCTCCCCTCTTCCCCCTCGGCTATTCATTTTCTCTTGTTCTTTCATCCGGCCGTAGCACAGGTCCTGTATCCTTGGTCCGTGGTTCATCGCGCCCCTCGTTCCCCCTTCCTCCCTCCCTCTCTTCTCTTCCCCCTCCTCCCTCCCCCTACTTGCGCACACGTACACCCGCACCTACACACCCGCCCACCCACAAGTCCCTGTTCCCTCTTTCGGGCCATCGTCTCTAATGGGAAGATCTCGATTGACTATACCCGCGCACTTCTGTCATTCACCTTGCTGGTGGTTTTCGGTAACGAGGAGGGCCATCGGCGGATGCCTCCCGGGTGGGTAAGTGGCTCGAGGAGGAAAGGGAGGAGATCCCGAAGGAATGGCGGGAAGGGGAGATCCGCCACGGGGAGCTGGAGGGCGGGCGGGCGGAGGAGCTGTGCAGTTGATGATGAATGGGTCGGCCACGTCACCTCGGCCCCGGGCTTCCGCGAAGTCACCCTCCTGTCTCTTGGCCTACGGGGACGAGTGTTTTCGTTGTGTCAACGAGAGGTAACGAGACCTTCTTTCAAGGTCGACAGAGAGCGCTCTACGGGTGTCGGTCGCCTGAGGTCCAAGTTTGCCGTTTCTATGGTGTTTTATTAGAAAAGTAATTTTTGTAAAATTCCTAATATATCTTCCAGGACAGATTGTTTTCATCAGGGTAGCAGGACTCGTAGTAATGTATTTGAATTGGACAAGTTTATGCTCAAGAATGAAATAGGTAAGAACTGGTTTACTAATAGTGGTTAACGAATAGGACAGACTTAACCATGCAGTGAGAGCTGAAACTACTGGTTGTTTTGAGAGAAGGTTAGATAACTTTATGGATAGGGATGACAGGGGATAAGGGACATGGAACTGCCTAGTATAGGCCTTATGGTCTCTTGCAGCTCCTCCATTCTTATGGTCTTGTGCTATTATTTTACAGCCTTCCATCTTTCATTCAAACCCGTCCTCGACTTGATATATTTGGTCGTTTGCCTCGTTTTTACCGTAAAAATATCACCAGCACAAAGGCACATAATATAAAAAAAAGTTAATGCATAAGAATATATATCAAGAAAAAATGTACATTTTCCCATTCTTGTATAAAAGCAATGGCGTCAAAACTGGGTTTATTTGCCACCAACAGATAGTGTAGACTCCATTTGTATCTCGGCAATGATATAATCGATGACGTCAGCAGACATTTATGACGTCAGACCAGTTTCGAACGTCGACAGGAGGTAGAATTATCACGATTTGATGTAGTTTTCATAATTGTTTTATTTAATTTTACATTATCTTCTAAATTATTTACGTAGTTTTTTAATAACACTGATTATAAGATCTATTTGCATGAGAGATTGTATACATTCAGCGACACGACGCCACCTGTTACCAGGCATTGACACTAACACAAAATCGTCGACTTCAAAATCTGGCTGAACTTGTGGATCCGGGCTCTGGGGCGCGTCGACTTCATGGAAGGAGGTGACCAGAGTTGAGTAGATACAGACTGAAATAGATATCATTACTGTGTTTTTAGTGTTTAGTTATCATAGCTGTGTTTTATAGTGTTTAGTTAGATAGTTGGAAAAAAGGATAAGAAATTTCACCAGGCCAAGTTTGCTATGCCTCACCATAACCGGTATGTTTCCTTTTGTTAACCTTTTCAGTCCTATGCACATTTGGTACCGCGCGACGGTTTCCTACATATCTCGTTAGGTCTCTAATCTCCCACGATGTTGTTTCTCTTTAAATTTTACGTACCTGAGAGCAAACTCTTCACTGAAATGCTCGAATGTTCTGTTTTTTTTTGTTTGTTTTTTTTCTATACGATCTGAAAAAAAGCCAAAAAATGCCCGCATAGGACAGCTTCGAACAAGAAATTACCCGTTTCAAAGTCGAGGGAAACTATATTTTCGACTTCTTCCACGACTGCAAATGTCTCGTTATTCCTGGCACTCAGACTCGTGGTCGACGGAAGGTCCCTTTTTTTTTCTATTGTGACAAATAACCTTGATGTGCAGATAAGGTTTCCAGCCTTTCGCTCGTTAACTTGCAAATGTGCCCCAGTTGCAAGGCTTCCCCCATTAAAAACCTCTTTGCAGAGCATTAGTATTGCACAAGGTGCATGAAGGTTTCGTGCATCTGAGGCCGAGAGGTCTGGAATGTACTTCTGAATATCAGAAAATTATTTCCATTGATGTATCTTGAGGCAATAGCGGAAAGATAAATTGGGAGAAAGACAAGAACATAAAAATGGAGAAGACTACAAGAGACCATAAGCAGTCTCCTTCATTCTTATGTTCTTGTCTTTCTGCCAAGTTATCTCTCCACTGTTGCCCTAAGATACACCAGATAAGAAGAATTTCTTATATTAAAACATAAAATAGAATAGAATAAAAAAAGAATATCAGATAATTATTTTCACTAGGGAAAAATCGACGGGAGATGAGAAGTTAAAAAAAATATATAGAATGTGTTGGGTCTGTCTCAAGGTTGTCAGGATAGGTACTAAGCTACTTGCCCCAATCCGTTCATGATAGAAATTGAAGGAGGCTCCTTCACCAGCTGGATCACCAGCTGGATCACCATACGAGGACAAATATTAATATTTGATGTAGAAATTTCAGAAAGTGGGATAAAACTCGTTCCATAGGAAAAAGTAGTCAAAGAATTCTAGCTAGCTTTCAATTAGGAGAGATACATTGCATGATTATTTAGAGGAATAATCTAAATCTTATTTGAGCCCCATTGTAGAAAAAAAGATGGAATTTTCAAACAATGAAACACCAGAAAAAAAAAATTGCGCACATATTCACATCATGTTTTAGATCGAAAAGTGATGAGAAGTAGAAGACATTATATTTCCAGTACTCTGTATTGTAGATGAAAAAAGGGAAATAGGGTGGAAAACCCAACAATCATCGGCCAATTCTACATGTAACGAGTCTTCTCGCATTTGCAACAAAATATTGTTTCCAAGCGATCCCCAAATATCATTAAAAAAAAAGTGAAAGACTTTGAAAGATACAAATTTGGTACCCAATGCCAAATAAAACGTACGAAAACCTCTTAAAACGTGTGAACCGCAAGAGAGAAAAAGATATGCCTTGGTATGGGTTTTTAGATTTTCGTAAGTAATCGACATCAATTTGAAAAATAAATACTAACATACGAGGAATTATGGCCTCTAGCTGCCAGGACGTATTTAACTTAAACGTAGGTAGAAAAAAATCACCGACCGCGTAGCTGGTGATTGTAATGTTCCCACAGAGGCGACTGAATGCAATACAATTCAGGATTTGCGTCACCGAATCAGAATACTGCGATGGCTGTCAATTGGTCATTTTTGTTTATTTCATTTTACTTCTTGTATGTTTATTTACTTCTTTATTTTTCTTCTTAACTTCCAGCCTCGTTATGAACCAAAATGTCTATTGTCCGTATTCTTTGCCATTGTAGCCCCATTGTATTATTTTGTAATAGTGATTACTACAGCATAGAGTTAAACTACATCGATATAGTTTGTAATCAAAGACCATCTACACCCTTGACATCCCCTCACCCCCACTACCGTCGGCACCTTTCCCTCTCCCTTCCCACCTCGACACACTCAAGCCCCAACTCCCTCCCAGAGCTTCCCCGCTTTCCCTAACACTTTTGAGTGCCAAATACCCCCCTCCCCCCTCCCACACCCAACCCGGAACTGCTGAAGACCCTCTAGTACGAGCTAAGAACCCCTTGCTTCCTCCCGCAGGGCACGAACTCTGACGAGCGTCTGGCCAGGTCCTTCCTGAGGCAGTACAACCGACAGGCGAGCGAGGCGTGCAACCGGTTCATGACGTCCAGCTGGAACTACAACACCAACGCCACGGTCTTCAACAAGCGTGCTATGGTGAGTACAGTGCCTGACTGGAGTGCCTCTTCCCTGCAACCCACACTCCCCAGGTCTGAACGAGCCGTTTCATTTCAAGAAAATGGGCTATGACGTCATGAGGAGCGCAAGGTGCCAGTCAGGCTCCCTCTGGTCGCGCTGCGTATCGGAAGACGTTTGTCAAAGTTACTGTTTTCGTACTTCCTCATGACGTCACGTCTTCGGTTTTCTTTCCTCTATGTATGTGTGTGTGAGAAAGCTATAGGAAAGGGGAAGGATGTTTTTTGGGCTTTTATGGATCTGGAAAAGCTTATGATAGGGTAGACAGAAAGGCACTGTGGGAGGTTATGCAGATTTATGGGATAGGAGGAAAGCTTTTGGGAGCTGTCAAGAGTTTTTATGAGAGTAGTAGAGCTTGTGTCAGGATTAGAAATGGAGAGAGTGAGTGGTTTGAAGTAAAGGTGGGACTTCGTCAAGGATGCGTTATGTCGCCCTGGCTGTTCAACTTATACATGTATGGGGTGGTGCGAGAGGTGAATGCTAGGGTAGTGGGTCAGGGATTGGAGATGGTTAAAGAAAATGGAGAAAAGTGGGAGGTGAGCCAGCTGTTGTTTGCGGACGACACTGCGCTTGTGGCAGGGTCGGAGGAGGGATTGAGGAAGCTGGTGGCAGAGTTTGGGAGAGTATGTGATAGAAGAAAGCTAAAGATAAATGTGGGTAAAAGTAAGGTGATGAGATGTACAAGGGGTGAAAGTGGCAGTAGACTGGAAGTGAACATTAAGGGAGAGCGACTGGAGGAAGTGGATAGTTTTAGTTACTTGGGTGCGAGTGTAGCAGGAAAAGGAGTGAAGGTGGAGGTAGAATGTAGATTGAGAGAAGCGAGTAAATGCCTTGGTGGATTAAAGAGGGTAATGAGGAATAGACATTTGGGAATGGATGCGAAGAGGAGACTGTATGAAGGAGTGATTGTGCCAACAGCACTGTATGGGGCAGAAACGTGGAACATAAGAGAAGAAGAGAGAAGGAGTTTGAATGTGTTTGAGATGAGGTGTCTGAGAAGTATGGTGGGGGTTACTAGGCTGGATAGAGTGAGAAATGAGGAGGTGAGGAGGAGAACAGGAGTGAAAAAGGATTTGGGAGATAGGGTTGATGAAAGAATATTAGGATGGTTTGGACACATGGAAAGAATGAGTGAGGAAAGACTAGTAAAAGAGGTATGGAAGGCAGATGTGGAGGGAGTGAACATGAGGGGACGTCCTAGGATGAGGTGGATGGATGGGGTGAAGGGGGCTTTGGGGAAGAGGGGAATGTCTGTTGAGGAAGGAAGGGAGAGGACGGAAGACAGAGGTGAGTGGAGAATGGTTGTATATGGATGATGTTGTGATTACATGAGGAGGAATGGGCGGGGGGTGGGGGGTGGGGTAGTATGTGTGAGTAAATTTTGACGCAGCCCGAAGGGATTTCTCCCCGTCCTCTCCTTATATGTAAGGGGGAACGGAGAGGGGTCGCCGATTAAATGAAGCGGCCTTGCTGTGGATGTGCTGTGTCTTGCGACACTGCTTCTGACCCAGGGCGGTGGGCAGGGTGCAGGGATGACCCGTCATCCAGGAGGTGCTCAGATGAGAGGGAGGGTGGGAGGGGTGTGGAGTGTATTTAGGGATGAAATGGGTGGGAGTGTTTTTATGCCTTTCCCTTTTTGGCTACCTCCCTTGGAAGGGGGAAAAAGCCTTGGTATATGTATGTATGTATGTATGTGTGTGTGGGGAGGGGTCGGTGGGGGATTGGATGTGAGCATGTGCGTACATGCACCTCGTTGCACTTGATGAATAATATATTTACTTAGTTGTATTTGCCGTTAGGTTGTACAGAAATGGGGTTACGCTCAACCTCTCCTTGTAAGATTTGCCTGCAAGCCTGTAAATAGTTTTGATTGCTACTACTCGTATTCTCACGAGCTTGCTTGTACATTTCCCTGCATACCTCAGTTTTGGAAGGATTTGAACCTCCATGATTATTCATTAGATTGTTTATTTTTGTTTAATTTTCTTTTTTCATAACCTGTTCGAAAGACTTTATTTGTAGTATCAGATTAGATCCAAGGAGTCTTTTTCGTTAAAAAAGAAAAAAAAAAGGAAATCTGTAGGGACAGTCGGAAGGATTAGTGATGGAACAAAGACATTTTTTTATGCTTCCTTGTCCCTATTCGAGACAAAACTGAGAAGCTGCAACAGTGTGCATCCTTTCCTCCTTGTGTTGCAAGAGGAACTGTTTTTCTTTCTGATGTCCCCGATGCCCTTGGCTCGACACCTAACGAACTTGAGAGGAAACGCTGGAGGACCTGCGTACTCAATGAATCGGATCCTACGCAGTTGGCCTCGTCGGGTAACCATGTCAGAATGAACGAGTTCTGTCAGCAATTGGACACTTTTTTATGATTTTTTATGCTTATGTGTTCATCTATCCGAACATCTGTTTCCTTTGTTCTTAGACAACACACAAATGTAGATTTGGCAATGGGCAATTTCTTCTCTCTCCCTCTCCCAAATTCTTCTTCGATTTCTTTGTTTCCTCATACCTCTGACTTGTTACAATCGCACCACCAAGGTCCCCGTCCCTTGCAGCGGAGAACAAGAGGCCCTGGGCGATACTTGTCCCTTGCGACGAGGAGCCCTGGACGCCCCTCGATCCGCCAACCTAGCAGCTGGGACCGGAGGTCCTTGTCAGTCCTTGCCTCACCTCGCACAGGGGATTGGGGAGACCCGACCGGTCCCTGCCCCTAACAGCTTGTGTGTGTGTGGGGGGGGGCGGTCTGTGCCCCTTGCAGCTTGTGGGGGGGGGGGGGGCCTGGGTGCGAGGTTCATTAGTAGCACGTACCTCGTTCTTGGAACGGAGTCACAGGACCTGGGATGTAATTACCTCTTGGGCACACGGGGTTCCTAGGCAGCCCTGCTTCCTTTAGTTGGAGCCGTGGGTCTTTGGAGTGTCCCCCGACCCGTGCTGCGGCCCAGGTGGGGATCCTCTTCTGTCCCGTCTTGTCCTGTCTCGTCTCAGTGTCACGTGTTCCCGAGAGGTCTTGTCCCCGCTCCATGCCACTGGTGTTGCGAGGTTCTCTTCTTCCTCTAGAGTTGGCAATATTTCAAGCCCATCTCGTTCAAGAGCAGTCAGCAGATTTGTATCTTATATGTTCGGAAAAACACTGCACGAGCATTGTCTGTCCGCCGACTCGATTTTTTTTATTTTTTATTTTTCTCTCTCCGTGCTAGACATCCCCCGCACGGGATGACAAGGACACTCGCCCGAAGAACTGATCTTGATCTCTGATTCGCTCTTCGCCGAAGAGAGGACCCTCGATGGAGGAGACGAAGGAAGGGGACGAGACGCCCACAGAATTCACGGCTGAAGGGGCAAGTTGATCGAACCTGTCGAGAGCTGTTTGCAGTGGAATGGGAGGGTGGCTGCGTGGGAGCTTGCCCGGGGATACCGCGGGGACTGGCGCCGGCGTGTGGGTGAAGCAAGGCGCTCCCTGGCGTATGATACCCCTCTATTTGATGATGAAAACCGACGCTTCGCGTTATGTTGTGAACGTTGCCGTTCTTATATGGTCTGGAACAATCAATTACGTGTAGAGAGCTGTAACAATCCTCTTTAATGTACCGGATGTTGCGTTGCATTACGTTATTGTTTCTGGCGTCCATTCCCGCTCTCCACCCTTGCCTCCTTGCCTTCATGCGTTTCTTTTCTTGCAGTAGCGCGCAAAAACCAAACAGCCGGTTTCCGTTACTTTCATTAAGATTTATTTTCGCTATTTTCTTTGTTCTCAAGCGCCCCGCGGCTTTCAAACTTTATGTAATAGTGTTTTAGCTTTTAGTTATTGTTTTTTGTCACTTGTTATTTGTCGTCTTGTTTCTTCTCGTTTGTTTTTAAAGTCGTAGAATCGTGCGTTTGTCTTTTGTTTATTTTACTCTTCTATTTGAGCCTGTGGTATGATATTTGTACTTTGTTCGTGTATTTTTCTTGTAGAACTGTTGTTCTTTCGTTGCTTCGCTATGAACTAAAACGAAACTTTGAGAAAGTGGGCAATGGTCTCCATACTTGACTTCTTAAAAGTTTGTATTTTCTTCAAAGACCAAAATAATATACAATTTTCCCTCCACTGTAATGTTGCACATCACAACTGGCCGTCCCGTAACGTAACGTTAAATTTGGCCACAAATTTTAGTCCTTAGTTTGAAAACTGTTGATGTTTCTTATTACACATGGGACGAGGGGGGGGGGCGCCATGGCCCAGGGGTTAACGTGCGTGCCTGACCTTCTCCGAGGAAGGTCAAACGCACAGATTCAAATCCTGTCCTGGCCACAACATCAAGGCAAGGAAGAGTATTCTCTCTTGTAAGGCCCCGAACAAAGGAGTTCGTGTCGCAAAAACTGTTTGGTCACCCCCCTATAAAGGGGAAAGGACCTTTTGGTATATGTACATGTATGTATTATGTATAGAAAGTTGCACATGGGCCTTTCCTTGCCACGAAGGCCTCGTGATGACATAATAGACTGACACTCGAAGGCCACAGTCTGACACACGTTGCAGATATCTACCATTATCAATACACAGAAAGATGCCCAAAACATTATTTGACCTTAGCACTAAAGCAACTGCTCTATTGCCGGGGCGAGGTTTTCTGCATCTAGCACCCATTTCCCCCTTTTTTTCTTCTTCTTTACAGTTGACCAGACAGCTGGAGTGGACGCAGTTTCACCAGCTGGCGTGGCGGGAGGCCACCAAGTTCGCCTGGAGGAACTTCAGCGACCCCGCCGTCAGGAGGCAGTTCTCCTACCTCACCGTCCTCGGCAGCTCGGCCTTGGAGAAGGACGATCTTGATGAGGTAGGGATTCTATCTATTTATTCATTCATTTTTTTTTTTCATTTGCTTTTTCATTATTTTATTTGTCCATTTTCTCAGCAACAGGAGCAACCGCAACCCATACCACATTTTTTCCTAGTAGGGTTTCCTCTAGTGTCTAGCTTTAACCCTAATTTTGTTGTTCTTTTTTTAGCCCTTGGCATGGAAGAGGGTTAAAAAGAAACTGATTTCTTCATATTTACTATTTCTCCCTAAAATCTCGCCTTTCATCACTTCTGACTCCTTGCCTTTGGTGCGACATGGTCTCCCATGAATAGAAGCGTTGGTTATCGCAGGCGAAGTATCAATACTTTTGTGTTTTCAGCTGAACGGACTTGTGCTACAAATGCGGAACAGCTACTCCAGAGCACGTATCTGTCGCTTTGATCCCAGTGCACCAGGAGCCTCTGCTGTGGGCATAAACAACAATCCAGACTACGACGACGACGGCGACGACTGCGCGAAAGTTCTGCCCTTCGAACCTGGTGGGTTGATCTCCTATCATTCCAAAAGATAATGAAATAAAGTTTCTCTAGGTCTTGTACGTCAGGTAAGTTTTTATGGTTGTCAGTTGTCATTTTGATGTGGATAACGCAAACGGTTGTTAGGAAAGTTCATGAAATATTTTCTCGAATTCCTGAAAAACCTGGAAGTATTTAGCCTTTTTTTTTCGAAGCATATTATGGTTAATCTTGTATGGAGTGGAATGAGGACTTGTATATCTTAGACTAGGAGACAAATACTAGAGAGAGTAAACCCCACTTGGAAAGAGAGGTTAAATTTATATAAAGAAAAAAGAAGTATGGGCGTAAGAAGAAAAAATGAAGAATGGAAAACAGTGAAACAAGAGTTTGATTTATTTTCCATATGTTTATTCGTTCATTTGAAATAAAAAGGCAGTATAGACTAGAATAATTTTAAAATGTGTTCACAAAGAGCACGATGATGATAAGACGTAATGTATGGCTGTCATAGTTAATAACACCTTTAATTTTATTTTTGTCATTCCAGTGTTCCTACTCACTGCTGTTGACATTGTCCTGGTACGCAATTATCCGAGACTCAAATCTCCGTTCTCCGTGACTGTGACCACAGAACATCAACGGAGACCACAGCTCATTACTATGGCCACACCTGGACCACGACCAGAAACTGATGACAATATTGTGACCACAACAACGACTACAACCAGAAACTGATGACAATGTTCTGACCACAACACCATGGGTCGATATTTAGACCATAACAGCAATTTTGTGACCGTAAACGCAGCTACAACTACAACAGCGGCCGAGACCATGATTATGACCAGTCTACAACCATATCGTGAGCACAGTCACGACAATAGATGAAAAAAAAAAAAATCTAGGTCCTAGATTTACAAACAAACCCGACCCGATTTCCTTGGTCCAAACCTGTTAAGGGCGGATTTTCTTCTGAAATTAGATAGAACGGTTTGGCGTTAGCCAATGCCAAATTGTTCAATTATTCACTCTCTAGGATATATGTCATTTTTCGGTTCTACCCCAAAAATCAGTTACAAAATACGGGAATACGAAGATCACTGTTTGGAAATATCTGTTGAGAATGATGTGGTTGGTGTGTGCCAAGATTACTGATACGGTGTTCCAAGTTTAGAACAGCCCCATGCCTTTCTTCCTGGGCAGATGATGTTGCACAAATTTTATTGTAATCAAAGTTATAGATAATTATCGAGCACACTGACTCTGGAAGAAAATAAAAATAACATTAAATGTGGTACAAGTAGATTATTCTGATAGTGAAATCTTTGATTTTCGTGGAAGGGGAAAATATTCGGATAGGAAAAAAAATAAAACTAATGAAATTATTTTTCAGCATACATAAGGTGTTCTTCGGGACTGGCGGGTGTTGCGAGTTTCGTTACATGTTTCATGGCAGGTTTCATGGTAGTTTTCTTACGTGTCTCATGGTAGGTTCTACGCGTTTTTTTTTTTTTTTTTTTTTTTTTTTCTCTCTTGAAAATACTGTTGGAGCTAGTAGCTCAGCCTAGTAGCTTTGGCTTCGTATGATGTTCACTATACCGATGACCACTTGCATCTCGAACCTAGTCATTTGTGTTTGTGAGGAGACACGGGACGGAACTTCTTCTGAAGGGTCAATGTGGCGCTTGGTGAATACGTGGGGAAAACAAATCACTCTATTTCTTTTTTCATGCACCTTACACCACCACCATTTCCAACATGAATTATTACAAGACGACCACCACCATCACCTACTTACCCACTGACACCTCCCGGGTCTTTTACTCTGTTGTCTCTTCACACATGTGTCATGATCTTTGCATTTCTTTTTCTTTCCGTGCAGACATCCGTCGTCTCATGGCAAACTCCCGCAACCCCGACGAGCTGAGGCACTTGTGGCAGGAGTGGAGAGACGCTGCCGGACGACCCAACCGGGACAGATTCGAACGATTCGTCGAGCTGACCAACAGGGCAGCCAGGCTTAACGGTAAGAAGCCCCGGGCGGGTCGTCTCGAAACTGGCTAAATATTTCATACAGAAAAGAAAGGTCCATTCAACTACCCGTGATCTCTTGCAAATCTAAAGATCTTAATCCTCCTCATAAGAGGTGGTGGTGATGGTCGACGCAGGTTTTTATGCCCCGAATCTACGTCCTTTGTCCCAGATATCTCGTGGGAAATCCATTACAACCAGACACCAGAGAACAGCCACAGTCTTTGCCCATAAGTCACTCGTGGAAGAATGTTGTCTGGGTAAGGTTAGGGTGGGTCAGTGTAGGCTGTGTTCGATGTCTTCTGTGTGACTTGCATCTGGGACATTTTCTCCCACTGATATGACATACGTGATAGAGACCTCGCATGTAAGGCATTCTGGTGACAAATACTGCAACACTGTTTTCGTTCTCACCTCGACAGGTTTCGAGGACGCTGGCGAGTTCTGGAGGAGCAAATACGAGATGGAGGACATTCGAGAACAGATCGACGAGCTTTGGGGTCAACTGCGACCGCTCTATGAGCAATTGCACGCGTACGTGAGGAGGAAACTAAGGGAACGCTACGGAGAAGACGTAGTGCCTCAGGAGGGGCCCATCCCCGCACATCTCTTAGGTAAGTGACAATCCTCGAACTCCTCGATCTCGGTTGCATCACCCACTTCTCATCAGGCGTTACACCAACCCTTGTATCTCCTCCACCTGCTACAGCATCACCCATCGCTCCCCGAACCTCCCCTAAGCTGAACAAGATCCTTCTCTCTTACGCAGCCTGTCCTCTTCCTGTGAAGCTTCACACTCCCTCCCCCATCCTTGTGCAGCCCCCCTCCTCTTACCCACCCAGTAAAACCCCCTGCTCCCGAAGGCGAGAGCACCTTCCCTTCGTCATCCTTTCGTAAGTTTCTTCAGAAAGGTACTCTCCGCCCGTCAGACATTTCCTCGTGTTTGCATCTGCAGGTGACATGTGGGCCCAGTCCTGGACCAACATCCTCGACCTGACCGTGCCGTACCCGGGGCGTTCCGGCTTCGACGTGACCGGCGCAATGAGGCGCCAGGGCTACACCCCGGTCCGCATATTCCAAGAGGCGGACCGCTTCTACACGTCCCTTGGCCTCGAGCCGATGCCCGTCGACTTCTGGCGCAACTCCCTCTTCCAGAAGCCTCAAGACCGGCCAGTCATCTGCCACGCCTCCGCCTGGGATTTCTGCAACGGGCGGGACTACAGGTGTGTCTCTTTTCTTTTTTCTTTTTCTGCTTTCTTGGTACCTCGAGGTCGTGGCCTCCTTGGATTTTGTTCTAGCTAATCGGAGGATTTATCAAGCGAGGGACATGCTTAATCAGAGGCCCTGGTGTGGGTCAGTTGCTCTCCAGAACTAAAATAGAAAAGGAAAACTGCAAGGTAAAGAATAGAAGAAATCCAAAAAGGACGTTGCATTGACGACAATGGCACAAAACCGTGCGGCGTGCTGCTGTAGCAGGCATGGTTTGATGTCATTGATTTCGAACTCGTTCCTGGGGGAGATCAGATGTACGAGTGTTCCTCTGTCAACCCCATCTCTTCAGTCTTCCACTTTGTTACTCCCAACTTGTTTCCTTCGGACTCTTTCCACTACTTCTTTCCGGGAACCAATGATGGTCTTGGTCATTGCAGAGTAAAGAAGTGCACAGATGTGGACATGGAGAACCTGCTAACGGCCCACCACGAAGTTGGACACATACAGTACGACATGCGATACAGAGCGCAGCCCATCGTTTTCAGGTTAGTCTCTTAATTCAAAATGAAATGAAATAAGACAAATATATCGATGATTAGGGTGACCTTCAATCTTACCCTGGGATTCGGTTGTGCCCGGAGTAGCACTTGGGTGTGTATCGGGTGAAAATGAAATACGCCCAGGGAATAACCCTGTTCATGCCCTCGCCCCACCTTCCAAAGGGAAGGAGCCAATCCCGGTTTCCATGAGGCGGTAGCCGATGCCATGACCCTGTCGGCCACCTCGCCGGAGCACCTACAGGCCATAGGACTCCTCGGGGCCATCGACGAATCGTACGAGAGCGACATCAACTACCTGTTCGCCATTGCCCTGGACAAGATCGCCTTCCTTCCTTTCGGCTATCTCGTTGACCAGGTGGGTGCAGCTCTGCTCGTTATTCTGAAGGTGAATGCTACACAAGAACACAAGAGTGGAGGAGACTGCAAGAGACCATAAGGTCTACACTAGGGAGTTTGTCCTTTACCACCTGTGATCCATAAACATAAAGTTAATAGATAGATGAAAACGTTTTTAGAGTAAACGTCTTCAAGTTTGAGGTTTTATGAAAGCAGTTCCAAAAGACTAGCTGGCCCAACTCCTCTCAAATGTGCAGTGTTACTATGGCCTATATTACTAAAGTGACGACTATTGGAATATGCCCTCACGGGCTACTTAACAATATGGTTAGGTGAGTTCTGCCTTCTTTAATTACAACTGCGTTTGTGTGTCTGCGCTACTTGAGGATTTTTGCTTGACCTGGCCCCATTGCAGGAGGAAGGGTAATGACCTGTCAGTTCCAATTATGATGGCGCTAGTCTAGGTTTTAACTGCTTCAGCCCGGTGCCAGCGATGTCAATAACATTAGTTTCTTTAACCTCCTCGATAGTGAAGGGTGCCACAAAGACGAGAAACAGCAGTAAAAATATATATAGTGAAACTAGTCGCTCGGTGAGGAAAAGTAGACCTAAGATGAGGTTTGAATCCTTGGCTACCTTGGAAGTGACATGACGATGAGTAAGACAGTCTGGCTGCAGTAGGGATAGAAAGAAAAGTGCCACCACCAGGTACAGGAGGGCTAGGACATGACAAATAAAACTGAACTGGTTGGATTTCCTTTCACGTGTGGACGGGTACCACTACAACAGAGGGTCGTCATTGCCATTTTTACTGGTTTCGAGCTAAGCACGATATATATATATATATATATATATATATATATATATATATATATATATATATATATATATATATATATATATATATATATATATATATATGGATGACTTACGCCTTTCACGATCCGCGCTTAACTAGAAACTAGTAAAACAAGCGGGGATGCCCCTCTGTTACTGGACGCCTCAACTGTGGAAGAAGTCTGTTGAAGTTGTAATGATTATTACGTTTGTCCAGTCCAGTCCAGTCCAGATTTTCTGCACAATTGAAAAGAATGTGACTCTTGAACTGTGCATTAATCACTTGATCTTCTGTAGTGCCATGTTTGTCTTGGCAAATGAAGGTCTGTGCAGTGAAGCGGACTCGAACGAGTGTAATGCTAACACGATAATGTCCCGAGTCATCCGCTGCACTTCATGACAACCTAGGATGCATGGGCTCGGCCACACGACTCGATGGCGCAGTTGGTAGAGTTCCCGGCCGCCACTACAGTTATCCGGGTTCGAGTCCCGCCCAGGGCTGAAATAATTTCAGTATTGCTGCGCTGCGAGTCATTACTCCAACTCTCGTGTCGGGAAGTTGGGTGTGTGCGCGCGTGTAAGGTCACAGCATTACCCATAGATCGGTCATATGAGCTCTGAGCTCTCTTCGGGAAGGGGGGGGAATAGCTGTCGATCACGAGTCCAACACGTGATCCAAGATCATAATGAATCACGCGAGATCTTTACCGTCTTCTCTTTTGGCACAGTGGCGATGGGAGGTGTTCAATGGCACGACAGACCCGTCAGACTACAACGAGCGGTGGTGGCAGCTTCGGCAGCTGCATCAGGGCGTCTCCCCTCCCGTGGTTCGAGACGAAGATGACTTCGACCCTGGAGCCAAGTTCCACATTCCAGCCAACATTCCATATGCCAGGTAAATAACGCGTTCGGGACCAGAAATGGAAACCTGCACGAACCTGTCTTTTTTTTCAATATCCCCATTTCTATATAGAGGTGCAACCTTGAGGGGTTGGCACTGTCTCCGGGGCCCAATATCTCTATCAGCTTCCACTATCTCTTTTATATTTCTTTTATATAAGGGGAGTTGACAACCGGTAACTTATCTTTTCCTCCTCCCACGTGTTGACATAGAAGCACTTACCAATGTAACAGACAAGTCTACGTTTCTTCCCGGAAAGATCTATGGGAAAGACAGGGGACCGTTGTTAATCACTGGAAGTTTACGGGATTTTTATTTAAATTATTTATTGTTTATTTATTTATTTCTAATGATTGCTTGAATGTCAACTTGCTTCTTGACCTTCTATTTTCTTCTTTTCGTGCAACTGTTGCCTCGAATGTCATTGGTTGACAACCCGCAGCCCTACAACGGTCGGCAACAGTCCCCGTGTCGTCCTATCAATTTCGCTGAAAAGCTTTGGGTTGTTGTCTGTGTTGTAACCGTGTGAGACAGTTTCTGCGTCATCGCCGGACAGGGCTGAGAGCACTTGGCGGTTGCCAGCTCTTTTTTTGTGTGGAAAATGTGGAAGGGATATAGCTGTTGATAGAGAAAAAAAAATAAAGATTCCGATACTACGACTCCCGATACTGCTCTAAACCTCGTATTCAAATGAGAATCCGATTCCGATACAGACACCTGCAATGACTATAATTCATGGTTATTTCCAGGCCCTGCAGTTGGTTTTGGACACAAATTCTTTATGAACAAATTCCATTTATTAATCTTTTACCGGTATCGGAAGTTTAGAGCAGTATCGGGACTCGTGTCGGAATCGTTGAAAACATCGCTGTCTTCCCATCAATGACGTACCCAACAAACCTTGGTTTTCTGATGCGCAGATTCTTCGTGAGCGCAGTATTGCAGTTCCAGATGCACAAGGAACTGTGCGACGCCACCGGCAGGGGGCAACCGCTCCACAAGTGCGACATCTTCAGGTCGAGAGAGGCAGGAGAGCGTCTCAGGTGATTATTGCCTTAACTGCATTTACCTAACTACTTACCCACTATACGCGCTTATAATCTTGTCCGTAGGTTACAGTCTTACTATCTCCATTTTGTCAAACTTGTTCTTTGATTCGTGTATGGTGTCCATCTGAGAGAGTTCTGTGTGTGCATGTACTTGTACGTGCTTGTGTGTGTGTGGGACGAGATGTAGTTGCCGAATACTCGTTACCCTACCAATTTTGCACATTTTTGTCGTTACGCTAAGCAAGAGAAAATAGCTAGGGGTGTTTGGTGACGTTTCTGCACAGTGTGTTTTTTATTTTATTTTTCATTTTATTCTATTTTTTTTTTCTTTTTCTTTTTTATTAATTTGTCTTAGCGATATGCTGAGCCTTGGCCGGTCGCGTCCCTGGAACGAGGCTCTCTCGGTGCTGACGCAGGGCCGGACTTCCCGGATGGACGCCGCCCCTCTCGTCCAGTACTTCTCGCCTCTCCTGACGTGGCTCCAGTCCCAGAACCGGGACCAGGTCGTCGGATGGAGTGAGTAGTGCTGCCACCCTCTCCGTTTCCTATTTCTTTCTTCCGTCATGGACGTCCTATGGTTACATTTCAGTTTGTACAACACTCGAACTGGAAAATTTAGTTGAAATAAAGAAAAACGAAGATGCGACAACAAAGGACTTTTAAACAAAACTGCCAACATCCCCCTTCCCCCCCCCCCTCCTCTCGTCTTCCTCAATCCTCCGTGCCAAGACCCCTCTAGCTGAAGATCCAGCAGCACCCTGGATCTGGTTCTTCGTCTTTTATCTCAACTCCTCCTTCTCTTCTGCAGGAGAAAGCGAGGCCCTGGTGTTGGGTGCCCAGCGCCTAGCCGCCCCGTCGACCCTGCTCGTGGTGATCATTGTCCTGGCCATCCTACTCTTCCTCGTCATCTTCATCATCATGTTCTTCGTGCTCCGGAACAAGTCCAAAGACAAGAACGGTGAGAAAGAGAGTTCGTGCATCGGTAGGGCGAGGAAGGGTTTTTGTCATTATGGCAGGGGTTGAGAGGTGTGTGTAGTTGCTAGATACTCGTACACTGAGGCTGCGAGAGGGGCCTCCAGCCGGTGCTTTGTTCCGGGCCCCAAGAGCCCCATAAACTTAATTCGCACAAAGAAGCGTCACAATACTTGGTACACCGCATTCACTTTTTGTTATAAGTATTCACTATTAATCATTGTAGGCCTAGTTGTATAGACATAGATTGACTGGACATCAAATCCTCAATTTTGAGAAAAAGGTTTGACTGCCTCGGGCCCCCAAAAGGGAGGGGCCTGTCCTGTAGCGCCTCCCAAAATTTCTCTTGGGTGCTTTGCTCTTACATATAGTTATACTAGAATAAGAATGCCAGGTGGTAGATGTGTTGTATCTAGATCATAACATAACGTCTGTTTTTGCATATGGACAACGTAGGTTCTTCTTGAAAATATTCCTGATGGAGAGATTTTGGTCTTGCAGTTTAGGATGAGAATGTTGTTAATAGAAGACCAACGATGGGGACATGATTCTACCCGAGGCCTGGTCCGGCAGGCCCACCACGTGTAGACTTCAGTTTCTCCATAATAGACTATTCTTTTACTAACTACATCACCCTATATGTATGACCATTCTAATGCAGTAATATTAGACGACTTTTGATTAACCATATCACCATGTGTGGCTATTTCAACATAGTATTAGTGGTAGCATACTGTAATGAATGTCAACGAGGGCATGGCTGCCACATGCATCTCATGAATGTCTGCAGCTCCTCATGACTGTAATCATTAACACTTAGATAGTATAGGGCAGGATAATTATGACCAACAATGTTTAACAAGTTTCTTTAATTCGGTTCTGCTGCTTTTCCTGTTCTGCTTCTCCGTCTGGATATTAGCCAAAGGCACTCAGACTGGGTCAAGCCCCAGGGATGAATCTTCGAGACGTAGGCTCAAGGATATTATGAGACGTAAGTAATTCAATTTCGTCGGTAAATTAAAGCAGTGTGTGACCACGTCTTTCGTAAATGTCGTCGGAGTCGGTACGTCGTCCGCACGTCGTCGCCTTCAAGCTTCAGACGTGGACGGACGAGGCGATATGACGTCAATAGCAAAGCCACAGTTTTATTTATAAATAAAAATTAACTTTACCTTATTTTTTGTTGTCTTGTTCTATTTTTTTCTTATCTCGTTAAGGCTCTATGTCCCTCTTAAATTCACGAAAACGTGCCAGACATTTTTGTAATTCTGAAAAATTCCCAAATTTATATTTATTTATTAACGGGAATGTGGTTTCCAACCCATAATACTTCCCATACATTAATAGATTAATAACTGAAATTATATACAGTGAACTGCAGGTAAGTTATGTATATAACGCTTAATAGACAATTCTATCGCTTTGCATGTGCGCGTGTGTGCACCTCTCTACATTTGGGGAGTAAGTGTCTGCATGCTGTATGCGTTCGTGCCCGCCTGATGTGTACTTTGCTGACGTAGATTTTATAGATTAATTATATCATGCATGTGTACGTGGTTGCGAGTTCTTGGGTTTTTCCCGCTGTCCATATGCCTATTCCATATTTTGTTGTTCAACCTAGTGTGTATTTATCAGAACAAAAATCATATTACCCCTGAAAGTCCATCTATCTGTAAACTTACCGAGGGCTTCTCTCCCCTTATGAGGGAAGTAGCCAGGTCAGAGGCCACCCCCACCCATTCCACTTTTCTGTCCCTGAAAATGACTATTTTAGATTGTGGTCAAGAGAAATGGTCAACGAGATATCGAGGAATGGTGGTAGCTCAATATTCTGTAACATGGTCGTCAATTAAAATCCCCGCCAAGTTACAGTGAACAAGATACCATAATGGACTACTCCCCCCCCCTCAATGAGGCTTTGCACTCTTTAAAGCACGGGTGTTGTGCAATGAAGTTGATGCTTGGACTGTTGGTGCTCATCGTACAACACAACTGTACAAATTTTACGTAGTCTTGCATGTGATGGATGATGACATACTTCACTGACTTATTTTTAGTCCCTCCACACTTGCTTTGGATATTTGGACTGTGCCCATTGTGTGTACAACTCCATCCAGCTTGCATGTAAAAGGAAAATGTCACATTTCCACTGGCAGACCGTAGGCCCCTTGTACATGCTTGGGCTCCACAACCACCACCACCACAACATCACCACCACCACCACCACCAGGATAGTCTTCTGCACACCACCAGCTTCATCCGCTCCAGATTTTAAGGTTTGCACTGAAGAATTGCTTATGGTCCGTATGCATGCTGGGTCGCTCTTCTCCTTAGCTGTCCGGAGGGGGTCCCAAGCCGGCGAAATGCAGAGTTGTTCGCAAAATAAGAACGATATACTACCGTTACCGTTCCAAAATGCCAGCTGCACTTTTCCGTAACAGTTGTTGGAAGTTATCTTGATGACTTCGCCTTATAAGACTTGATACAAATTAGTGATCATTTCTCTGAAATTTGTTTGATGGGTTTTTATGTGGAATGATTTCGCCATCATTGGGAACCCCACGGATAGGAAGTACAGTTCTATTGGTCTTAGATATAATTATAAGAATCACTTAAACTTTTAAGTCTGGTGTTCGTAAAATTCTGCCTCTAATTACTGTACCTTAACTTTCGTATTTCCTAAAATTTCTTTCCCACTCGTCAGAGAAAACAAACTTGCTAACAAGCTACTATTTTATGTATTCTCTCCCTGGGTGGATTGACGACCAATCTCTCGTTGACAGGGTGCCACTGACTACTCACCACCCCCCTCCGCCAAATCTTCACTGCTCCCTCCCATTCAGTTTCTTCAGCTCCCCCCTGGACCGTCTCCAACCTCCGTCCTGCCCGTTCTCCCTCGCACCCCCACCCTGTCTCCTCCTCCTTTGCACCCCAACCTTGTCTCTATCGCCGCCACACCCAGCTCCGTCTCCCCCCTTACAGCTCCGCCTCCCCCCTTACAGCTCCGTCTCCCCCCGCCCAGCTCCGTCTCCCCCCGCCCAGCTCCGTCTCCCCCCGCCCAGCTCCGTCTCCCCCCGCCCAGCTCCGTCTCCCCCCTTACAGCTCCGTCTCCCCCCTTACAGCTCCGCCTCCCCCCGCCCAGCTCCGTCTCCCCCCGCCCAGCTCCGTCTCCCCCCGCCCAGCTCCGTCTCCCCCCGCCCAGCTCCGTCTCCCCCCGCCCAGCTCCGTCTCCCCCCGCCCAGCTCCGTCTCCCCCAACCCAGCTCCGTCTCCCCCCGCCCAGCTCAGTCATCATCCCCCACACAGGCTCTCTATCTCCCACCACGATCAGTTTTGTCTGTCTCCCACCGTCGGGCCCCGGCCCCTTATGCCACGTCCACACGGTCGAGCAGTCCGCCGGGCACGAGGGCTTTGCTCGACAACGGGCAATTTCAGCGGGCAAACCATCAAACTGTCCGTTCCCGGCGCCATTTGCAGCAATTATAATGCTGTAAAGTGCTACCTTCTTTCCAACTAACCTCCAACCACCATAGTCAGCCGTGTGGACACCTTCGCGGGCAGAGTCTGCGGACTTTGCCCGTTAAGGGCAAAGTCTGCCAGGCACATCTCGACCATGTGGACGCGGCATTACGGTCCCCCCACAGTCAGGCCCGCCCCTAACAGCACCGTCTGCCCCCTACCGTCAGACCCGCCCCGAACCGCACGGTCAGCCCCCTACCGTCAGACCCGCCCCTAACCGCACGGTCTGCCCCCTACCGTCAGGCCCCGCCCCTAAGAGCCCCGTCTGCCTCCAACCATCAGGTCCCCGCCACTAGCAGCTCCGTCTGCCCCCCAACCGTCAGACCCCACCCCTAACAGCATCTGCCCCCCACCGTCAGGCCCCGGCCCTTTACAACACCGTCTGCTACCCACCGTCGGGACCTCACAGCTTCGTCTACCCCCAACCGTCAGGCACGCCCCTGACAGCTCTGTCTGTCCCACACCGCCTGCCCCCGCTACTCAGAGCACCGTCTGCCCCCCACCATCTGCCCCCGCCACTCACAGCACCGTCTGACCCCACCGTCAGGCCCCACCCCATTACAGCACCGCCTGCCCCACCCCGTTACAACACCGCCTGCCCCCCACCGTCAGGGCCTGCCTCTCACAGCACCGTCTGCCCCCACCGTCTGCCCCTACCCCATACAGCACCGTCTGCCCCCAACCGTCAGGCCCTACCCCCAACCGTCAGGCCCCGGCCCTCACCGTCAAGCCCCGCCCACTTACAACACCGTCTGTTCTCCACCGTCAGGGCCCGCCCCTTACAGCTCCATCTGCCCATACCGTCAGGCACCGCCCCTAACAGCACCGTTTGCCCTCAACCGTCAGGCCTCGCTCTTCACCGTCAAGCCCCGCCCCCTTACAGCTCCATTTCCCCATACCGTCAGGCCCCGCCCCTAACAGCACCGTCTACCCCCTACCGTTAGGCCCCGCCCCTAAGAGCACCGTCTGACCCCCGCCGTCAGGACCCGCCCCCTTACAGCTCCGTCTGCCCCCCACCGTCAGGCCCCTCCCGCCCCCCACCGTCAGGCCCTGTCCCCTTACAGCTCCGTCTGCCCCCCACCGTCAGACCCCGCCCGCCCCCCACCGTCAGACCCCGCCCGCCCCCCACCGTCAGGCTCCGCCCCTCACAACCCGTCTGAGCCCCCACAGTCAGGCCCCGCTCCTAACAGTTCCGTCTGCCACCAACCGTCATGCCCCGCCCCTAACACTACCGTCAGACCCTGCCCCTAAGAGCTCCATCTGCCCCTTACCGTCAGGCCCTGCCCCTAAGAGCACCGTCTGCCTCCAACCGTCAGGCCCTCCCCTCACAGCACCATCGGCCCCCAACCATCGGGTCCCCGCCACTAGCAGCTCAGTCTGCCCCCAACCGTCAGACCCTGCCCCTAAGAGCACCGTCTGCCCCCTACCGTCAAGCCCCGCCACTCACAGAACCATCTGCCCCCCACCTTCAGGCCCCGCCCCCTACAACACCGTCTGCCCCCCCCCACCGTCAATCCCCGCCACTCGCAGCTCCGTCTGCCCCCAACCGTCAGGCTCCGACCCTAACAGCTCCGTCTGCCCTCAACCGTCAGGCCCCGCCCCTAACAGCGTCAGACCCCGCCCTTAACAGCTCCATCTGCAAATACCGTCAGGCACCGCACCTCACAGCACCGTCTGCCCTCAACCGTCAGACCTCGCGCTCCACCGTCAAGCCCCGCCCCCTTACAGCTCCTCCCCATACCGTCATGACACGCCCCTAACAGCACCGTCTGCCCCCTACCGTCAGGCCCGCCCCCTACCGTTAGGCCCCGCCCCTAAAAGCACCGTCTGCCACCAACCGTCAGGCCCCACCCCTAAGAGCACCGTCTGCCCCCAACCGTCAGGCCCAACCTCTCACAGCTCCGTCTGCCCCTAACAGCACCGTCTGCCCACAATCGTCAGGCCCCGCCCCTAACAGCCCCGTCTGCCCACAATCGTCAGGCCCCACCCCTAACAGCACCGTCTGCCCCCAACCGTCAGGCCCCACCTCTCACAGCTCCGTCTGCCCCCAATCGTCAGGCCCCACCTCTCACAGCTCCGTCTGCCCCCAACCGTCAGGCCCCGCCCCTAACAGCTCCGTCTGCCCACAACCGTCAGGCCCCACCCCTAACAGCACCGTCTGCCCCCAACCGTCAGGCCCCACCACACACAGCTCCGTCTGCCCCCAACCTTCAGGCCCCGCCCCTAACAGCTCCGTCTGCCCTCAAGCTTCACCGTCAAACCCCGACTGCTTACAGCTCCATCTCCCCATATCATCAGGCCCCGACCCAAACAGCACCGTCTTCCCCCTACCGTTAGGCCCGCCCCCTACCATTAGGCCCCGCCCCTAACAGCTCCGTCTGCCCTCAAGCTTAACCGTCAAGCCCCGACC
Organism: Oratosquilla oratoria; assembly: GCF_046742065.1. Lineage (NCBI taxonomy): Eukaryota > Metazoa > Arthropoda > Malacostraca > Stomatopoda > Squillidae > Oratosquilla > Oratosquilla oratoria. The sequence goes on from NC_134782.1 coordinate 36,631,276, forward strand.
CCTTACAGCTCCATCTCCCTATACCATCAGGCCCCGCCCCAAACAGTACCGTCTGCCCCCAACCGTCAGGCCCCACCTCTCACAGCTCCGTCTGCCCCTAACCGTCAGGCCCCGCCCCTAACAGCGTCAGACCCCGCCGCTAACAGCGTCTGCCCCCAACCTTCAGGCCCCGCCCCTAACAGCTCCGTCTGCCCTCAAGCTTCACCGTCAAGCCCCAACCCCTTACAGCTCCATCTCCCCATACCATCTGGCCCCACCCTAAACAGCACCGTCTGCCCCCAACCGTCAGGCCCCAACCCTAAGAGCACCGTCTGCCTCGAACCGTCAGGCCCCGCCCCTAAAAGCACCGTCTGTCCCCAACCGTCAGGCCCCGCCCCTAAAAGCACCGTCTGCCCCCAACCGTCAGGCCCCACCCCTAACAGCGTCTGCCCCCAATCGTAAAGCCCCTCTCCTAACAGCACCGTCTGTCCCAAACCGTCAGGCCCCACCTCTCACAGCTCCGTCTGCCCCCAACCGTCAGAGCCTGCCCCTAACAGGTCCGTCTGCCCCCAATCGTCAGCCCCCCCCCCTAACAGCCCCGTCTGGCCCCAATCGTCAGGCCCCACCCCTAACAACACCGTCTGCCCCCAACCGTCAGGCCCCACCTCTCACAGCTCCGTCTGCCGCCAATCATCAGGCCCCGCACCTAACAGCACCGTCTGCCCCCAACCGTCAGGCCCCGCCCCTAACAGCTCCGTCTGCCCCCAAGCGTCAGGCCCCGCCCCTAACAACACCGTCTGTCCCCACCTCTCACAGCTCCGTCTGCCCCCAACCGTCAGGCCCCGCCCCTAACAGCTCCATCGGCCCTAAACCGTCAAGCCTCGCGCTTCACCGTCAAGCCCCGACCCCTTACAGCTCCATCTCCCCATACCATTAGGCCCCGCCCCTAAGAGCACCTGCCCCCGTCAGGCCCCGCCCCTAAGAGCACCGTCTACCCCCAATCGTCAAGCCCCGCCCCTAACAGTACCGTCTGCCCCCAACCGTCAGGCCCCGCCCCTAAGAGCACCGTCTACCCCCAATCGTCAAGCCCCGCCCCTAACAGTACCGTCTGCCCCCAACCGTCAGGCCCCACCTCTCACAGATCCGTCTGCACCCAACCGTCAGGCCCCGCCCCTAACAGCACCGTCTGCCCCCAACAGTCAGACACCAACCCTAACAGCACCGTCTGCCCCCAACCGTCAAACCCCAATCCTAACAGCACCGTCTGCCCCCAACCGTCAGGCCCCGCCCCTAACAGCACCGTCTGCCCCCAACCGTCAGACCCCGCCCCTAACAGCACCGTCTGCCCCCAACCGTCAGACCCCGCCCCTAACAGCTCCGTCTGCCCCCAACCGTCAGGCTCCGCCCCTAACAGCTCCGTCTAACCCCAACCGTCAGGCCCCACCTCTCACAGCACCGCCTGTCCCCAACCGTCAGGCCCCACCTCTCACAGCTCCATCTCCCCATACCATTAGGCCCCGCCCCTAAGAGCACCTGCCCCCGTCAGGCCCCCCCCCTAAGAGCACCTGCCCCAAACCGTCAGGCCCCGCCCCTAAGAGCACCTGCCCCCAACCGTCAGGCCCCGCCCCAAAAAGCACCGTCTACCTCTAACCGTCAGGCCCCGCCCCTAAAAGCTCCGTCTGCCCCCAACCGTCAGGCCCCGCCCCTAACAGCACCGTCTGCCCCCAACCGTCAGGCCCCGCCCCTAAAAGCACCGTCTGCCCCCAACCGTCAGGCCCCGCCCCTAACAGCACCGTCTGCCCCAAACCGTCAGGCCCCACCTCTCAGATCCGTCAGGCCCCGCCCCTAACAGCACCGTCTTCCCCCAACCGTCAAAACCCGCCCCTAACAGCTCCGTCTGCCCCCAACCGTCAGACCCCAACCCTAGCAGCTCCGTCTGCCCCCAACCGTCAGACCCCGCCCCTAACAGCTCCGTCTGCCCCCAACCGTCAGACCCCGCCCCTAACAGCTCCGTCTGCCCCCAACCGTCAGACCCCAACCCTAACAGCTCCGTCTGCCCCCAACCGTCAGACCCCGCCCCTAACAGCTCCGTCTGCCCCCCACCGTCAGACCCCGCCCCAAACAGCACCGACTGGCCCCAACCGTCAGGCCCCGCCCCTACACGGTCCCGTCCCCGCCCCTACACGGTCCCGTCCCCGCCCCTACACGGTCCCGTCCCCGCCCCTACACGGTCCCGTCCCCGCCCCTACACGGTCCCGTCCCCGCCCCTACACGGTCCCGTCCCCGCCCCTACACGGTCCCGTCCCCGCCCCTACACGGTCCCGTCCCCGCCCCTACACGGTCCCGTCCCCGCCCCTACACGGTCCCGTCCCCGCCCCTACACGGTCCCGTCCCCGCCCCTACACGGTCCCGTCCCCGCCCCTACACGGTCCCGTCCCCGCCCCTACACGGTCCCGTCCCCGCCCCTACACGGTCCCGTCCCCGCCCCTACACGGTCCCGTCCCCGCCCCTACACGGTCCCGTCCCCGCCCCTACACGGTCCCGTCCCCGCCCCTACACGGTCCCGTCCCCGCCCCTACACGGTCCCGTCCCCGCCCCTACACGGTCCCGTCCCCGCCCCTACACGGTCCCGTCCCCGCCCCTACACGGTCCCGTCCCCGCCCCTACACGGTCCCGTCCCCGCCCCTACACGGTCCCGTCCCCGCCCCTACACGGTCCCGTCCCCGCCCCTACACGGTCCCGTCCCCGCCCCTACACGGTCCCGTCCCCGCCCCTACACGGTCCCGTCCCCGCCCCTACACGGTCCCGTCCCCGCCCCTACACGGTCCCGTCCCCGCCCCTACACGGTCCCGTCCCCGCCCCTACACGGTCCCGTCCCCGCCCCTACACGGTCCCGTCCCCGCCCCTACACGGTCCCGTCCCCGCCCCTACACGGTCCCGTCCCCGCCCCTACACGGTCCCGTCCCCGCCCCTACACGGTCCCGTCCCCCTACACGGTCCCGTCTCCCCTCCCCCCTCCCTCACGGTCCCGTCTCCCCTCCCCTCCCCCCTCAACGTCCCGTCCCCCCCTCAACGTCCCGTCCCCCCTCACGGTCCCGTCCCCCCTCACGGTCCCGTCCCCCCCTCACGGTCCCGTCCCCCCCTCACGGTCCCGTTCCCCCCACCGTGCCGTCCCACACATCTCCGTCCTCGCCCCCCCCCACCGTGCCGTCCCACACATCTCCGTCCTCGCCCCCCCCCCCCACCGTGCCGTCCCACACATCTCCGTCTTCGCCCCCCCCCCACCGTACCGTCCCACACATCTCCGTCCCCGCCCCCCCCACCGTACAGTCCCACACATCTCCGTTCCCCCCCCTCCGTACTGTCCCACACATCTCAGTTCCCCCCCCTCCGTACAGTCCCACACACCTCCGTCCCCCCCCCCTCCGTACAGTCCCATACATCTCCGTTCCCCCCCCCCACACCGTCCCGTCCCACACATCTCCGTCCCCGCCCCCCCCCACCGTACAGTCCCACACATCTCCGTCCCCCCCCCCTCCGTACAGTCCCATACATCTCCGTTCCCCCCCCCCACACCGTCCCGTCCCACACATTTCTCCCCCAACCTTTCCGTCCCTCGCATCTCCGTTCCACCCCCACACCCACACCGTCCCGTCCCTCGCACCCCGCCCCCACCCCTTTACTGTTTTTAATGGAATTTCCTCGTTCCCGGAAAGATCCTAGAACTTTCCTATGAATTGGCCACAGATCGCCCCTCCCGTCGGGAGAGCTTGAACCGTTCCCATAACCCTGCAACTGACCAATGTTTATCCCTGCAGGGTCCAAGAGATCAGGCTCGGCTACCTTGACGTCTCTGCCGAGCACCAGCAAGAGCAAGCGGTGAAATTTTTCTTCGGGAACCTTGGGAGACAGCGGAAGTTTTTTTTTTTTTTTTTTTTCCCCTTCGAATGCCTTCGTTGAATCGTCGTTACCTTTTATGCTGCAGCTCCATCCGGTTACGTGATGAAGTGCTCAATTTTGTAAAGTTGTATGCATCGGTGGGGTGGGTATCTAGCACACAAGTGTATCAACCCTCTTGGACAATAGTTCATAATTCTTTAATGAAGGCGTGCCTCGCCCGGACAGAGCGGTGCCCCAGGACACTGCTACATTGAATCCTGTGATATTCTTGGAGGATTTCTTTAGTGGTCAATATCAAAGTTGTTCATCAAAGTTGTTTTGTGATTTTTACTTATATTTCTTCCTGGAGGAAGCAATTTGACGTAAAACCTCTGAGAGAAGCTGTTGCCGCATTTCATTCTGATAAATTTTAATCAAATGATTCCATGTTTTCAAGTGATTTCCATTTGTCGTTCAAGTGTACTTTTCCCATTTGCATGTGTATTTTTCTCCCTCAATAGTTGATTTTCAGTGCAACAAATTGATGCACCTTTCAATTATATTTTAGTGAATTAAGTCTTTTTAGATTCTAACGAACGTGGAGGAGACCAAAGATAAACGAGACGCGTAGATTTTTAGTGAATTAGAAGCCAATGAATTATATTTAGCAAACATAAGAAGCTTGTTTATTTTGATTGTACAATGTTACTTTGTGAACAGGTTAATTTTACATGACGACCTGCAGTTTTAATGTCCTTTGAAACTCTTTCAAGTCCAAAGTACCTCAAGTAAAGAAACCTGTTTAGAAAAGGAAATGCAAGAAAAATATACTAAACTATTGGTCTTGAAAACCACAGGAATGGACAACGGTTTGGTCCATGACAGACCAATGGAGAGGAGAACCTGCCGTGGATACACTCTCCTGCGTTCATGTATTGTGAACTATTCCGGACTACCTGCCAAGTGTAGGTGCGGGCAGGTAACAGCCTCGCAAACCACGGAAAAAACTCTGTATATATCTCCTTTTTCAAAAACCCACTCCCCCCTTCGATTGCCTAAGACTTGCCACTCCAACTCTGGAAGCATGTACTCCAGCCGAAGTACGAAAACGATAATCTCAATGATTGTCAAACCTGCCCTGCATTTATCATAGTTGATGTCTCTACAATCGAGGGTGCCAGGCGATTCATTTCTGGAGGAAGGCCAACTACTGCCTCGCCACCTGTCCGTGGTACCCATAGGGATATTCCCCAAACAGGGAAGTAGATACAAAAGTATGATGTGACGACTGAGGTGGACAGTACATGAAGCCAGTGTCAAAATTTTCCTGTCTAATGATAATTTCTTTCTTCACCTTTTGAGGGGAACCTTGACCGCGGTTGGTAAAGCTTCTACTTGTATCAGAGGTCCTCAGTCTAAATAAGTCATACTCTGGGACTAACAACTCTACAGGGACTGTCTCCTTAACCTGAGACATAAGGCACCTCCAGAGTCTTCCATGTACACATTTTAGTTCTTATAGTGGACACACACGCACACCTCTATCTTCACAAGGGATCCACAACACGAGCGAGCGATAAAATCCTTCACCACCATGCTGATCAACAACTAAAGGTTTCAAAGTTAGATAATTTTGTATTATAAAAATTTATTTAATATTTGAAACGTACAAACATTTTATACAATCTATAGGAAATTGAGAAGTTTAACTAACAATGCACACTAACAGCCCTACAAACTACATGTATCACAGATGATTGCTAACAATGCTGCCTACTTATACTCGTGACCCCAAGCTACCATGCCCCCAAAACTTTCGCAAGGCTTTCATTACCTTAAACACGGCTACTACTTTGCTAAGGTAGCAAGAATTGTTTTGTTAGAAATCAAGTGAGCTTAGAAAGAAAGTATATAATGAAACACTGATACTTCTTTCTTAGGTATCTCAAAATTCGAAAATTTCTATATTCGAAAATGTGCTAACAGTTTTGTTCGCAGTTGTATAATTTCGTATTTCCTTCATTCTCAATGTTAGAAATTTCCAATACATCAGTGAATTTATCTGTATCTGCTTCACCACCGAGAGTATAGAGAACCAGATGAGGATAAGAAAGGATAAATTACAAAAAATATATATATCATCAAGAATGTGTCAGAATAAAATAGATGTGGAGATCAAATGTTGATCAGAGTACTATTGAGGTGGTTCACATGTGGAGAGAACTGATCGGGGGCCAGTTTGAAGAATACGAACCATAGGTGGATGGGAAGAGAGCGAGTGATTGACCGAGGTGATGGAAGGAGAGTGTTATAGGGGAATTATGGAGAGAGGTTGAGGTATTGGTGTCGACGCAAGACAGGGAAGAAAGCGGGGTACGGGGGGGGGGGGTGAGCTGTAAATGGGGGAACTGAATGTGGAGCGAAAGATGTATAGGAACTGATTGCGCCTTCTTTACTACAGTTGGTTTGTGTTGTTAACCTTAGCTTTGTAATGCACGTTGCTCGTTTGTGTAAGTGGAAAAGGAATGGTCCCAGCATTCCCCCCTTTCTTTGGGTTACCAGGTTTGACTGAACATTAGTCATAAAATTTTTACTTTAGTTAAGTTCATTTTTGTAGCTTACAACACTCGCCGATGAGGAAAGCAAGCGAAACTGCCACTAATGACTGTGAAATCAGACCATAATAAATTTTGAGAAAACGCGTATTCACCAAGTTTTACTTACCTAACTGTAGTATACAGGAAAGTAGCAACGCTCGTTAGGCTCTGTCTCCTACCCCGCAATTTCTAAGCCTCAAATTATACACAAATTTGTGTCTACTTGTACATTTCTCCTCCCTGGATAAGAAGTGAATTCAAGATGAACCGAGCTAAATAAAGTAAATCTGTAACAATTGTAAATGAAAGTGAAGAGAGGTATTTTTCTTGACTCTATAATGCAGGAAGTGGATGTCCTTGCTAAACCGCCCATCATCCTTCTTTTACACTGTTGAATGATATCTTACGGACTCAAGAGCTCCCTTCCATCTACACACTTCAAGGGCTTTTTCCCTTTACAAGGGAGGTAGGAAAATCAAAAGGTAAATACCCATTTCACTCCCATCCACCGCCCGCTCCTCCCTCTCATCTTAGCCCCTCATGGATGACAGGTCATCCCTGTATCCCACTGATAGCCCTGCAACAAAAGACAGCACATCCACAGCAAGGCCGCTTCACTTAAGCTCCTTTACAACTCAAAAAATTTCTTCACTTTTTTGAAGACAACAGGGCAGGAGTCGTAGTATTGGATTTAAATAGAATAAATTTAGATTTAACAAGGAAATGGGCAAGCACTGGCTTACCAATAAACTGCTTAACGGATGTTATTTTGTAGTGAGCGCTGAAACAATGGGTTGTTTGAAGAGAAGCTTAGATAACTTTCTGGATGGGGATGATGATTGTTAATAGACACGGAACTGCTTAGTGCAGGCCTTATGGTCTCTTGCAGTCTCTTCCATTCATGAGGAATTGCTGAAGCTCCTGGTTGCAGCCTCTCGAATCACTACACAGGGAGGCGAGGCCGCTAGGCCTCTAGGTCTCCTAGACCTAGACCAAGACCAAGCCAACCTCCCCCTCCCCCCCGGTGTTTTTGGGGTTCCCTGAATTATGTATTTCCATGGCGAGGGCAGAAGGGATCTTTAAAGCTACACATGGCTTTGCAGTGTAGGGCACAGAAGTGGTGGGTCATGTTAGGTCCTTCGAAGGACTAGCGTTGTCCATGGTGTTATGGACTCGCTCAACCACAGACTAAGCCAGGGGTGGGCAACCTTTTTAAGTGTGGGTGCCAAAATTGGCCAAATCTTTGATATAAAATTTTCCTGTGTACCAAAGGAGCACAATTGTAGACTTACATACGTGTATAGGCCCCCTCGCTCCCTTCACCACCTAGGAGGTACCCAATCCGCCGCCTAGCGTAGCATGCGGTTACCAATGGTCATACAAAAGAAGTCGGAGGTTTGTCATTTATATTTCTTAAGGTGATCCCTGGGTTTCGCGTGCCGGAAAAAAATCGTTAGTGTGCTAGGTTATGCACGCGTGCCAAGGGTTGCCCACCCCGTTGCTGATATGCATGAGGACTATGATCCACATCTTCCTTCAAGACGCTTGTGCTCCACGTCCTGCTGTGTCGATACGAGACGGACACTGAATGCCGACTCGAAGAAGCGTCTCGTCGTCTTTGGTATCAAGAACCTTGAGAGAATGATGAGGTATCACTGTTATGACTATGTATCAAGCAAGCGACCACTCCGTGAGGCTCGGTCAAGATGTGCTACCAGCACATTTAATGAACGTCAACTCCGTATATATGTGCGTGTGGCACGCTTCCCTGACGCTGATCACACTCAAAGAGCGAGTTTACTGGTTCTGCCGAAAGCTGTCTGGAATGGGAAGGGTGGCTTCATGGGGGATTGCTCGGAAAAAAAAATTGGGGGGATGGGATAGCGTCGGCGTTTAGTGAAATGACGATGGTTGAGGACAAGTCTGTGTACTTCAGACCCAGGTAGATGGCGTTTGGATTTTGTTCGGCGCTAGAAATAAACTGAATGCTGGAGATGCTGAACACCAAGTTTCTTTCAATTTTCTTGTACCTTCATTATCCGTCTGTGTGTTGGTGGCGTCATCGATAGCATCTTGCATTCGCTTAGTCGTGGGTTCGAATCCCGCGCTTCTCCCCGATTCCCAGCAGTGGTCACCTGCCCCAAAAGCCCAAGCAACTAGAATAAAGGTGACGGCTTCGGTCAGTGGCTTCTGGTGTAGACTTCTCAACTTTTTCTTCTTAGCATTTGGTGCCCCCAATCTTAACAGAAGTTTGAGGAACTTTAACAGAAACGTAGGTCCTAAAAAGGCTGCACATCCATGTTGGTACACACAGTTATTCGTCTGTACCCTAACAGCAAAGACAGCTCTTCCTTCAAACCATTCTTTGTAACCCTTTCAACTAACCCCCTCTAACCCCTCCTACCTTTCCTTCCTTCCTCCCTCCCTCCCTTCCCGTAACATGCCCACCTTACCCCACATCAGGAATGTTTAGTGTAACGATGAGGTAGATCGACGACGTCAGAGTGACGTCAGAGGCTGAAGCTCGACGGAGAAGTCCCACTGCTGGGAGACCAGTGCGTGTTGACACGGCGTGAGAAGAGCGCCGTCCAAGCTTGCTGCGTCCAAACACAGACCTGAGGCTGCGTGCTGCAGTCGACGGCCCGCCCGTAGCCACCTCTGCATCAATAGGAACAAAGTAAATAAAACGAAAACGAAGCGCTTTATAGACAGTTGGGGGGAAGTAAATAGAATCTAGAACATTGTGCCAACCTGAGAGTCAACAAATGAATTATTAAAGGTAAGCAAAACCACTACATGATTGTTTCTATCTCCTCAACCTGAGCTTCAAAGGTCGCGGACACCTCCTTGGTATACTTGTATGCTAGTAGATGGCGTTGTATTCGCCCAGTTCGAACCTACAAAGCCATTTGTTTGTGGACAGGGGAAACAAAATGCTGTCATTTGGTGAGCTTAGGCACAAGCTCATATTTATCGTCATGTCTCCGTTACCTTTCGGATCGTCAAGCATTTTCTATCTCTTTTTTTTTTTTTTTTTTATGAGGATGGACACGTTAGCTCCCAAGTATGTGTGATACGTTTAATCGGAACGGTGTCGATCCTCGATGGCAGTAAACGCGACGGTGTAAAGGAACCGGGATTTTGTTGATTTTGTTCTGGCTAGAGGCAGAGGGCACAAGCAGCTGGGGAGACCACCTTCCAGAAGGAGCCTCCAACGATCGAGATCCAATTCTGAATGGAATCCTCCGCATGGACTGCCAAAATAGTCGCCTATTCCCAGCCAAAACATTAAGAATTACTATTTCATCTATATACCAAGGGCTTCTCCCCCTCCCCCCCCCCCCGGATAAGGGAGGTAACCATTAAAAATCACACTAACACAAAAGAAATCAAGAAAATCTCCTTACACCTTAGTACACAATGAGTCTCCATCAAGTGTCTTTAGATCAAGTTCATCCACTGAATACATCTATAATGAATACTTCTAAGGTACGCTATTTCATTAAGAGTTACAGGAACACAAAATAAATCAAGGTAATTTTGTTACACCCTTGTAGATAGCTAAAGTCTCCATCAATTATTTTAAGATTAAGTTCACCAACTGAAAGCTTTTACAACGAACACAGTTTTCGTCTCCCTCCATCCTACCTGACTACTGGTGGGGCGACACGGAAGAGCGAAGACCCGGACATCCTGGTGGTGGGGCTCTTTGCCCGCAAGGCACGAGGAACCCTGCTTGATCGCGCCGTCCTGCGTCAGGGACCAGTCCTGACGCGTCTTGCCCGTCACGCACATCACAAGCTCGACCAAGCCCATGCCATCACCCCGCTCCTGATGGAACACGCGAGGTTTACATATCATCCACGCTACTCTCCACGGCTCGGCTCTTTGGCCTTGTTCACACTCAAGGTCCATATAGTATCTATATGGATCTTGTTCATACTAGCGGTTTGAACCGAAGTGTTGTCATCGTCAAGCCTCTTCGAGACTCACCTTGGCCTCGGCGTAATCCTCCACCTGAAGGCAGTTGTCGGACTGGCGGAGATGACCATAGGCGAGGTCCTGCTGCGCCGGAGTGCTCAACTCTGGGTAGATGGTGCGCAGGTACCAGCTGAAGTCCTTGCAACCCAGCTGCGCCCGTAGTCGCTTCTGCTCACTCACGCTTGTGGGGCAGAAGAGGGGGGGCAATCAAACAATTGCCTTTACTCCCGTACATAACAATGAGTGTTACTTATTCTTTTAGCATGCCAGGAGATTTCCGTGAACATCCGAACGTGACCTACGGTGTTACATTGATCTGTCTTCTATATAAAAATAAAATAATTCCTGTTGATATCGATCTAAATCAGACTGGAAACCTGAAACCCCTCAAGGGGGAAACGTCCCCTCCGGATCCTGATTGGCTAAGTGGTGATGTCACGGCAACGGAGACGACTGATTGGCCGAAAGTGGTGACGTCACGACAACGGAGACGACTGATTGGCTGGCCGCCGAAGGCGCCTGCGAACAAAGAGAGCTCACCCGAAAGGCCTGGCCCCCGCATAGAGTTGCTCGTTTGTAATAATAAAACAACAACAACAACAACAACAACAACAATACAAATCTGGAACTTAATCTCTCCTCATTTTCTCCTTCAAGAGACAAATCTCTTATCAAACACTTTTGAATATAGTACCCTCCCCAAAACACTCCCTTAGTCTATGACTCCCCCATCCCATAGTTACTCAACCTAACACTCCCACACACCTCCTTCGACCCAATACCTTAGGCTTGATTCACACTATCGGTCCGGTCGCGCTCCGCTCTCGGTCCGGTCCAATATTGTCTCATTAATTTCAGTGGAAGCATTCACACTGGCGCTCTCGCTCCGGTTTCGCTCCGGTCACGGTTCCGTCAAAAGATATTTTTACTGGAGCGAGAGCGGACCGTGAGCGCCAGTGTGAACTCAGTTCCCACGGTCCTGCTCCTCCTGCTCCACTCCAGTCGAGATTCAGCCTTTATATAAGCAAGTAGTGTTACCTTCTGTCCTACCAAACCATGGATAATCCAAAGAAAACACCACAATGGGATCATGAGAAAGTTAGATAAATGATAAAAATACGTTTTCTTTTTATTTATCACATACAATGACAATGCGTACAGCTAGGATATACATAAGCACCAACTGAATAAAATATAACCTACAAAACTTACTTTAATTTTGTGGATTCAGATGAAATGCTAATGGAATTAGTCCAAAGGTAAACCAGAGCTGTATGACCTGACTTTGCTGCACTACAGTCATAACGTGGCGAAAAGCTGTGTTGAAATAAGCAGGCAGCTGGGTTGTGAAGGTAAGAAATTCCATACAATAGCCTAATGTCCACTGTGGAAATGCATTTCCTATCCTCACTAAACAATTTTCCTATACAATAATGTTTGCATACTTATCATATTGCCAAGGTACTGAGAGAAAAAAATACACATTATTAACCGAAGAAAGAAATTCCATATGTATAATAACAGCCTATTATCCACTGCTGAAATGCATCTCCTTAGCTCACTCAACAAATATTCCTACACAAGTTTGTTTGTCTACTTATATTTTATCATTTTGCCAAGGCATTGAACCAGCTGGGGAGCTGAAATAATCTTTCAGTGTTTCTCTCACGCCAAAAGCCTCCCTTGTAGTATTTCCCCCTCTTCCTCTCATTGGACGTACTGTGTTTGATGGAGGCATGACAACAGTATCTGGTAATGCAACAGCATTTGGGTGTATCAGATTGTGAAGTATGCATGTTGTTGTAATGATTGCATTAGCGTTAGAAGGCATAGCTTTAAGTTTCCTTAAATATATTCTGAAGGTTTGCACTAGAATAGCAAATGTGCACTCAACTATCCTCCTGGCTCTAGATAATCTATAATTAAAAATCCTCTTCTTTACATTATGTTCAGTCTGTGAACCTGGGTAGGGCCTCATCAAATTTCTCTTCAGCGGGAAAGCCTCATCTCCCACTATAATGTATAGTGCAAGCACATCAGTGCCAGGAAGTGCAGCATCTTCTGGTACATTTCAGGTCATTCTCAATTTTGGATAGTATTTTCTCAAATGTTCCTTTGTTCATTCTGAAATAGCTGTGGAATTTACTCTCATCATCAATAAGACGAGGATGCAGAGTATGAAATTCTCCTTCAGTCTTCCTATCTTGCAACATAGGATGAACACACAATCTCTTTCTTTTTCTATTTTGTTTTCCTTCTTCTTTATCAAGTGCAATGGCGATTATTGCCAACTCGGCGTCAGAAAAGTCACACATCCTTCGTAACTGATGGTAAGACTTCTACTGGTGTCGAGGGAGGGGCAATGACGGGAGAGATAGCGGAGCGAGAGGAGACCGTACGTGTGAATACCTCATAACCGAGAGCGGACCGAGAGCGGAGCGCGACCGGACCGATAGTGTGAAATATCCCGCGATATCATCTAGGATAGAAGCGTTGGTGAATTTTATATGACATATTAAACAATGAAAGATCTATCTGCATTGTTCTGATAGGCAACGGGTCAAATTTTTCAATTCCCAACGCGGAAACCACTGCTACACTGAAAGATTATTTATTTATTTATTATTTTTCTACAATTGATAATAATGATTCGGTTTAACGTCGCGAAACTTCTTTCAATCAGGACGCCGCGCCAGGACAGTGGCCCTTACAGAAGACTTTGTAGCGTGGAATTTACTAAGCCACGCCCTTGGTTCCACTTGTCAGTGGAAGGATTCGAACCGCCATCACTTCGACCTCCGTTGCAAGTAGAGACTACCTAACCCGCTCGGCCAGCGACCATCCTTTCTGACGACTAGAATCGCAATAAAGACATATATATGTTTATGAAAGAGAGGCACTCTGCAACCGGTCTCGCCTTTCGAATGAAAGAAAGAAATATACATATGGAGAGAGAAGATCAATTCCAGTGTCCAGCTATTCAGTTGGTCCAACTGGATACCTTTTCTCTATAGAAATAAAAAAAGAAGTCGAGTCCAACTATTCAGTTGGGCTCCGTGGATACTCTCTATACTTAATAAGAAAGCCAGGTGTACCGAGATGTTATGTCCAACTATTCAGTTGGCTCAACCGGATACTTACTCTCCATAGACCTTGTTGATGGCGCTGGGTCGAGTCTCGTAGAAGAAGTGGGCGTACTCGTCCAACCAGACCTCCACAATCCGACGGGTGTTCCTGACGGAGGGGAGAGAGTTAGCGTGTCAGTCAAAATCTGTCCGAAACAGAATCTCCAAAATCGGGGAAGAAATGCTAGTGTGTATAGCCAGTCAGGGGAGAGTATTTTGTTTGTTCTATGGCTAGGATTAACTTTTTTTCTGGCTACCGTCTGGTGGTTATATCTAATTAAGACAGTCCCGCCCAGAGCTTTCAGGGTAAAGACAATCGTTCTTTTATATTCATCTTATTCTATTTTATTATTTCTTTTCTTTTCTCGTCGTCAGTTCCACTCCCAATATCAGCAATTATCTTACTCGTACTCAATCTCAAAGCCAGAACATGGCTAGAAGAATAAATTAATTAATAAATAAAGGAATAAACAAATAGATAAATAATAGAAAATTAGAAAATACAAATTAATAAAAATTTACCTGATGTAGGTATTAGCGTTGCCCTCGGGGAAGGTGTAAGGGTGCTTCTTGCGGAAGACGTGGCCGACCCGGCTGCAGGGGGTCACCTCGACCCGCCCCCCGCACAGCCAACACTTGAACGACATTTCTGCCCGGACGGGGGGAAGGGAGACAACACTAATAACATGGATTCACCTTTGATAGGTTTGCGGACAGGATCATAAGCATAGATCACATCATGGCGACTCATATATATATATATATATATATATATATATATATATATATGTAAGTGTGTGTGTGTGTGTGTGTGTGTGTGTGTGTGTGTGTGTGTGTGTGTGTGTGTGTGTGTGTGTGTGTGTGTGTGTGCGTGTTTTGTTTCACATTCCAGTGTATTTTTCATTGTTACATTTTCTTGTTCTTGTGAAATTGTACACATATGACATGTTATGAATAAAGTAACACAATTAATTACTTCGAAGGTCCTCTACCAGTTGCATCCCGGACCAAACAAAAACAAAAACAAAAATTCACTGTATGAAGCAATCACACCCCTGAGGACGATTCCTGGACGGGAATCGAAACTTCGGGCACAATAAACCTTTCGAATTGAGTCTGGTGTTTACTCTCTTTCCTTATGTATATATATATATATATATATATATATATATATATATGTATATATATACACGAGTGAAATCACACTACTGTTTGGGAATTAAATGTGGATGTTGGAGTCTGCTTCGTGAGTGAAGTCCGCAAACATGCGCTGCTGGCCTTATTGGTCTTGGGTGTCGTTTCTCTGTTAGGTCACTACAACAAAACCTTCCGACAAATTGGAGGCCTTTCGGTCCATGCCAGGGTTATATGAGGAAAAAAAAAACAGATAAGGACATGGTTAAAGTTATTTCCCCTCCAAACGTCCACATTTCGCTTCCATACAGCAGCTGGAGGAAAACACGCTGGCGATGGGGAGCCATCTCGTCTCGGAGGCTTCTTCCTACCTACCCAGGTTTTCGCCTCCCCAGACTTCGAATCCGGTGTCGTAGTGTCCCAGGGTGTCCCACCACTCCCTCCCGATGAGGAAGAGGCCCCCGGCGATGACTGGAGTGCTGAGAAAAATAAATAAATAAAAGAAGGGTGAAAGGTGGCGCTTGGCCTACCACCTAAGAAACTCCCCTTTCACAACGGAAGGGTTTGTTTAGTAGATAACCATTTGAAATTATCATAAACGTTTAATCTTTAGATTTGGTAAGGAGACAATGAAAGTTATGTCACTTCAAAATAATAATTTACAAACAGATAAAAATATCTGTTTTCCTTTCATGACAAAAAAGTGGTGAACAAAGTCAAAACAAGACATGAGAACAGTATATGTAATTAACTTACGCCTTTCAGGGCGATTTATAAAATATATATACGTAATTCTGGGAGATGCCAGATGACTTCAGGCTTATGAAGTAAAAGGGAGAGAGAGAGAGAGAGAGAGAGAGAGAGAGAGAGAGAGAGAGAGAGAG
The DNA here is from genome assembly GCF_046742065.1 of Oratosquilla oratoria. Lineage (NCBI taxonomy): Eukaryota > Metazoa > Arthropoda > Malacostraca > Stomatopoda > Squillidae > Oratosquilla > Oratosquilla oratoria. Next base: position 36,646,855 of record NC_134782.1, read on the forward strand.
AGAGAGAGAGAGAGAGAGAGAGAGAGAGGACCTCACTCAACAAAATCTGCTGCCTACCGTTGGGCGAAAAGAATTCAATCCTTTCAATACGTTGCTGTACTCTCTCTAGGGTCTCCATCCATCGTGCCCTCAATCAACCCGAATTCCTTAACTGTGGTGTTCGTTCTCTTTCTCTCTCTCTCTCTGTGTGTGTGTGTATTTACCTAGTTGTATTTACCTAGTTGTATTTTACGGGAAGGGGAGCTATGCTCGTGAGGTCCCGTCTTCATATCTCATTTTATCTAAACTATTTTTAAATTCATGTATTGTTTTTGCACACACCACTTTCTCATCTAACTTGTTCCAACTGTCTATTACTCTGTGAGGAAAGCTGTTCTTTTTCACATCTCTTCTATAGCTGTCTTTTTTTATTTTCTTTCCATGTCCTCTTGTATTTCTTTCATCCCATTTTATCAGATTCTCTCTATCAGTAATTTCTATGCCTTTCATGATTCTGTAAATAGCTATCAAATCTCCTCTCTTCTTTGCTCTAGTGTCTGTAGTTCAAGTTTTTCTAGTCTCTCTTCATATGATAGTTTTGAGAGTGTTGGTGCCAATTTTGTAATTGCTCTTTGTATTCTTTCAAGTTTTTTAATGCATTTTTTTGCACTTGGTGACCATATCGTTGCTGCATATTCCAATCTTGGTCTTATCAGAGTGATAAGAATTTTCTTCACCATTTCTTCATCCAGGTATGTAAATGCCACTTTGATTGTTCTTATTAAATTATAGGTTTCTCCAAAAATCTTATTTATATGTTTTTCAGGTGACATATTATTCATAACCATGACTCCCAGGTCCTTTTCATTTTCTACTTTTTTTATTCCTTCTCCCAATTTATATGATCCTGTTATTCTGTTTTTACTTTTTCCAAATTCCATTATACTACACTTTTTTGTATTGAACTCCATCTCCCACTTCCTACTCCATTCCTGTACTATATTTAGATCTCTTTGTAGTGATTCACAATCTTCTTCCGTGTTCACTTTTTCCAATAGTTTTGCATCATCTGCAAAAAAGCTCATATAGCTCTCAATTCCTTCATCCTTATCATTAATATATATAGCAAACATTATTGGGGCCAGAACTGTTCCTCGTGGAACACCGCTTATTACTTCATCCCATTTTGAGTGTTGATCTCTTATCACTACTCTCATTTTTCTTTCTTGCAAAAAGTCTTCCATCCAATTTAGCAGTTTGCCCTGTATTCCTCCTTCAGTTTCTAATTTCTTAAGCAACTTCTTATGTGGTACTTTGTCAAAAGCTTTTTTTAGGTCTAGAAATGCACAATCAGCCCATCCATCTCTTTCTTGTATTATATCTATTAGTCTTGAATAGAAACATATTAAATTGGTGACGCATGATCGTCCTTGTCTGAATCCAAATTGCCTTGGATTGAGCACGTTTTTTTTTTTTCTAAATATTTTACCCATCTATTTTTGACAATTCTTTCACAAATTTTTGCTATTGTACTTGTTAGAGAGACTGGCCTATAGTTGTTAGGGTCTTCTTTATTTCCTCCTTTATATATAGGTACTATATTTGCTTTTTTCCAATCTTCTGGAAATTTACCTTCTTTCAAGGAACTGTTTATTATGCTATGTATTATGTCTGCTAGTTCATTCCTGCATTCTTTCAAAATCCAGTTTGCTATTTCATCTGGTCCATGTGATTTTCTGACATCAAGATTACTCAAGTGTGTCAATATTTCATTCTTTGTTACTTCTATTTCTTTCATAGGGGGGACTTTCTCTTTCCATTCGATCTCTTCAGGTTGTATGTTCTCCCTTGTAAACACCGATTTAAAATGTTTGTTCATAATTTCCGCCATTTCAATTTCCTCTGTGTATTCAACTCCTCCTTGTCTTAATTTCTCCAAATCTTGTTTGTTTTTCAGTTTGTTGTTTACAAATCTGTAGAATAGTTTTGGTTGATCTTTACATTTTTCTATGACATCTTTTTCATATTTTCTCTTTTCCTCTCTGCACGCTTGTACATATTCATTTCTATAACAAGTATATATTTTCCATTTTTCTGTTTTTTTTTTCTTCCATTTGGTCCAAGCTTTGTCTCTTTTGTCTTTTATCTCCCTACAACTTTTGTTGTACCAGCATTTTACATATTCTTTTTCTTGTTTTTGTCTTGGGACATACTTTTCTACTCCTTTTTTTATAGATTTTTGTCAAAATATTCCATTTCTCTTCTACTGTTGTATCTTCTTTGTGTATTCTTTCCCAGTTTTCATTTTGGAAGAATTCTCTTATTTTATCAAAATTTGTTTTTTCATACATCAATCTTCCTTTTCTATATTGTTCATTTCTTTTCATGTATTTTTTCTCATTTAGTTCTAGTTCTATCAATATGTGGTCACTTTTGCTTATTGGTGCCTGGTATTCTATCTTTTCCACTATTTTAGGTTCTGATGTGATTATTAGGTCTAGTCTCGATGGTTCTTCTTCATTTCTATACCTAGTGTTCTCTTGGATCCATTGTGTCATTGTGTGGTCAATAATCATCTCAAGTAGAACACTTCCCCATGAGTCTTCTCCACCCTTTACGGTCATCTCTTCCCAGCAGATTTCTTTGCAATTATAGTCGCCCATCATAACTATTCTTCCTCCATCTTCCATTATCTCGTTTAGTGTTACTCTTGTGTCTTCTAACATTCTTTTATGTTCATTCTCTTCCCACGAGGCTGTTTTTGGGGGCACGTAGTGTATTACAAACTTTCTGCTCTTCTTATCTCTATCTTCTACTTCTATCATTATCATCTCTACTCTATTCTTCCCATATGTGACACTCTTCACGTTTATATCCTTCTTAGTCAGGAACATAACTCCACCCCCTTGTTTTATCTTTCTGTTTCTAATCCAATAATTATATGCATTGTGTCCTATGCTGTTGGGTGGTAGTGGGCCTTTTAATTTTGTCTCAACAATTCCCATTATGTCCGGATCTTTTTCTTTCAGATATTTGTTCAGTTCATTCAGTCCTGTTATTAATCCATCTATATTTGTGTAGGATACTCTTAAGTTTCTGTTATTTCCATTGTATTCTCTGTTTCTTTTGTGTTTCTCTCTTTTATGTTCCATTTCTTCAATTTCATATTCACTACTCTCCAGTAGAATTCTTGTTTTTCTGTCTCCGTTCTGGTCTCGTTTTTTTTCTTAGCTTCATGTCTATTCCTTATTTCCTCCTCTCTTTCCTCTTTATTCATTTCCCTTTTTATCCATACCTTTTTATATTGTTCACTTGTTGCTAGTTTCCCTGTTTTGGATAAGATATTCTCTGCCGTCGTTTGTGACCTGAATTTAATCTTAATTGGTCTGGTCTTGTCTGTACTATATTTCCCAAGCCTGAATTTTTCTTCGATTTGTTTCATTATTTCTGGCTCATCTTCCTGAACTAATTCTAGTAAATTTCTTACTTTTTCATTTTCCTCTTTGGTTCTTGTGGTTCTATCTGGGTTATGTTTCTCTTCCATTCCTAATATAATTATACATTTCTTTCTATCTGCTAAGTCTCTTACTATATTCTCCTTCTGTCTCATCACTTTAATAACTGAGTCTTCAGTTTGTTCTTTCATTTGCTGTTTGATTATGTCAGTAAATGCAACTTTACTGTTTTCTTGAATTTTTTTTCCAACCCTCCTTGTTGTCCTTATTATTCTCCTTTAAGACTTTATTCTCCTCTTTTACTTCTTTTAACTGTTTTTTTAATTCTTCAATTTCCTTAGTTAAGTTTTTGTTCGCCTTCTCTAGTTCTTCCAAATTTTCAACCCTCTGCACAATGTTGTTAACGTGACCGAACCTAAGTTCCCAGTGCTCGATCATCTTATCGAGCTTCTCTTCTAGTCTTCTTATTCGGGGGGGGGGGGTTAATATTCTCATCACCTTCTGCTGTATTGCTCTTATCTATACTTCTGATCTTTACATTTTTGTTAGACATTTCGTCGTCGCTAAATTGGTCCGGACCTCTTTTGTTTAGATGGCGTCTGCCTGCCTGGGCCAAGTCCTCACCTTCCTCATTTCCTTCCATTTCCCTCAGTAATCCCTCCCCTTCTCCTTTTTCCTCACTTTCCCCTACACCACGAGCAATTTCCTCCCCACCCTGTAAATACAATAGGTACTTCCTTTGCTTCGGGATCCACGAAATTTCACTTTTTCTTCAGAACGTCGTCTATGCCGTCCGTTCGTTGAAGTGTGTGTGTGTGTGTGTGTGTGTGTGTATTTACCTAGTTGTATTTTACGGGAAGGGGAGCTATGCTCGTGGGGTCCCGTCTTCATATCTCATTTTATCTAAACTATTTTTAAATTCATGTATTGTTTTTGCACACACCACTTTCTCATCTAACTTGTTCCAACTGTCTATTACTCTGTGAGGAAAGCTGTTCTTTTTCAAATCTCTTCTATAGCTGTCTTTTTTTATTTTCTTTCCGTGTCCTCTTGTATTTCTGTCATCCCATTTTATCAGATTCTCTCTATCAGTAATTTCTATGCCTTTCATGATTCTGTAAATAGCTATCAAATCTCCTCTCTCTCTTCTTTGCTCTAGTGTCTGTAGTTTAAGTTTTTGTAGTCTCTCTTCATATGATAGTTTTGAGAGTGTTGGTGCCAGTTTTGTGATTGCTCTTTGTATTCTTTCAAGTTTTTTTATACATTTTTTTGTACTTGGTGACCATATCGTTGCTGCATATTCTAATCTTGGTCTTATCAGGGTGATTAGGATTTTCCTCACCATTTCTTCATCCAGGTATGTAAATGCCACTTTGATTGTTCTTATTAAATTATAAGTTTCTCCAAAAATCTTATTTATATGTTTCTCAGGTGACATATTATTCATAACAATGACTCCCAGGTCCTTCTCATTTTCTACTTTTTTTATTCCTTCTTCTCCCAAATTATATGATCCTGTTATTCTATTTTTGCTTTTTCCAAATTCCATTATACTACACTTTTTTGTATTGAACTCCATCTCCCACTTCCTACTCCATTCTTGTACTTTATTTAGATCCCTCTGTAGTGATTCACAATCTTCTTCAGTTTTCACTCTTTTCAGTAGTTTTGCATCATCTGCAAAGAAGCTCATATAGCTTTCAATTCCTTCATCCATATCATTAATATATATAGCAAACATTATTGGGGCCAGAACTGTTCCCTGCGGGACACCGCTTATTACTTCATTCCATTTTGAGTGCTGATCTCTTATCACTACTCTCATTTTTCTTTCTTGCAAAAAGTCTTCCATCCAATTTAGCAATTTACCTTGTATTCCTCCTTCATATTCTAATTTCTTAAGCAACTTCTTATGTGGTACTTTGTCAAAAGCTTTTTTTAGGTCTAGAAATGCACAATCAGCCCATCCATCTCTTTCTTGTATTATATCTATTAGCCTTGAATAGAAACATATTAAATTGGTGACGCATGACCGTCCTTGTCTGAATCCAAATTGCCTTGGATTTAGTACGTTGTTTTTTTCCAAGTATTTTACCCATCTACTTTTGATAATTCTTTCACAAATTTTTGCTATTGTACTTGTTAGAGAGACTGGTCTATAGTTGGTAGGTTCTTCTTTATTTCCTCCTTTATATATAGGTACTATATTTGCTTTTTTCCAATCTTCTGGAACTTTTCCTTCTTTTAAGGAACTGCTTATTATGCTATGTATTTTGTCTGCCAGTTCATTCCTGCATTCTTTCAGAATCCAGTTTGCTATTTCATCTGGCCCATGTGATTTTTTGACATCAAGATTACCCAAGTGTGTCAATATTTCATTCTTTGTTACTTCTATTTCTTCCATAGGGGGGACTTTTTCTTTCCACTCAATCTCTTCAGGTTGTATATATTCCCTTGTAAACACTGATTTAAAATGTTTGTTCATAATTTCTGCCATTTCCATTTCCTCAGTGTATTCAACTCCTCCTTGTCTCAATTTCTCCAAGTCTTGTTTGTTTTTCAGTTTATTGTTTACAAATCTGTAGAATAGTTTTGGTTGATCTTTACACTTTTCTATAACATCTTTTTCATATTTTCTTTTTTTCTCTCTGCACTTTTGTACATATTCATTTCTATAACCAGTATATATTTTCCATTTTTCAGGTCTTCTGTCTTTTTTCCATCTGGTCCAGGCTTTGTCTCTTTTGTCTTTTAACTCCCTACAACTTTTGTTGTACCAGCATTTTACATATTCTTTTTCTTGTTTTTGTCTTGGGACATACTTTTCCACTCCTTTTTTGTAAATTTTTGTCAAAATATTCCATTTCTCTTCCACTGATGTTTCTTCTTTGTATATTTCTTCCCAGTTTTCTTGTTGGAAGAATTCTCTTATTTTATCAAAATTTGTTTTTTCATACATCATTCTTCCTTTTCTATATTGTTCATTTCTTTTCATATATTTTTCTTCATTAAGTTCCAGTTCAATCAATATGTGGTCACTTTTACCTATTGGTGTTTTATATTCAATCTTGTCCACTATTCTAGGTTCAGATGTAATTATTAAGTCTAGCCTCGATGGTTCTTCTTCATTTCTATACCTAGTGTTCTCTTGTATCCATTGTGTCATTGAATGGTCAGTAATCATCTCAAGTAGAGCATTTCCCCATGAGTCATCACCACTCTTTACTGTCATTTCTTCCCAGCAGATTTCTTTGCAATTAAAGTCGCCCATCATAACTATTCTTCCTCCGTCTTCCATTATTTTAGTTAATGCTATCTTTGTGTCCTCTAGCATACTTTTATATTCACTCTCCTCCCATGAGGCTGTTTTCGGAGGCACATAATTGATCACAAATTTTCTGCTCTTCTTATCTCTGTCTTCCACTTCTATCATAATCATCTCTACTGTATTCTTTCCATATATGACACCTTTCACGTTTATATCCTTCTTAGTCAGGAACATAACTCCACCCCCTTGCTTTTTCTCTCTGTTTCTAATCCAATAATTGTATGCATCATGTCCTACACTGTTGGGTGGTAGTGGGCTTTTTAATTTTGTTTCTACAATTCCCATTATGTCCGGTTCTTTTTCTTTCAAATAATCATTCAGCTCATTCAATCCTGTTATTAATCCATCTATATTTGTGTAAGACACTCTTAGTTTTCTGCCACTTCCATTGTGTTCTCTGTTTCCCTTATGTTTTTCTTTTGTATGTCGAACTTCCTTAGTTTCATGTTCACTACTCTCCAATAGAATCTCTCTTTCTCTGACTCCGTTCTGTTCTCGTTTTTTGTCTTAGCTTCCAGTCTTTTCTGCTTTTCTTCCTCTCTTTCCTCTTTATTCATTTCTCTTTTTATCCATATCTTTTTGTGTTGTTCACTTGTTGCTAGTTTCCCTGTTTTGGATAAGATATTCTCTGCCGTTGTTTGTGACTTGAATTTAATCTTAATTGGTCTGGTCTTGTCTGTGCTATACTTTCCGAGTCTAAATTTCTCTTCGATTTGTTTCATAATTCCTGGTTCATCTTCCTGAACTGATTCTAGTTATTGGCTTACTTTTTCATTTTCCTCTTTGATTCTTGTGGTTCTATCTGTGTTGTGTTTCTCTTCCATTCCTAATATAATTATACATTTCTTCTTGTCTGCTAAATCCCTTACTATATTCTCCTTTTGTCTCATCACTTTAATAACTGAGTCTTCAGTATGTTCTTTCAATTGCTGTTTGACTATGTCAGTGAATGAAATCTTATTTCCTTCTTGGGTTTGCTTCCAATTTTTACTTTCTTTAGCTATTGTTTCTCTGTTTTCTTTACTATTCTTCTTCAATTCCTCATTCTCCCCCTTTACCTCTCTTAACTGTCTTTTTAGTTCTTCTATTTCATCAGTTAAGTTTTTATTCGCCTTTTCCAGTTCTTCCAATCTTTCAACCCTTTTTAAAATGGTGTTCATATGACCTAACCTACTCTCCAAGTCCTCGATCACTTTATCAACCTTCTTCTCTAGTCTTGTCAGTCGGGGGGGGTTTGTGTCCCCCCCACTCTCTTTAAATCCCTTGAAAATATTCTCATCACTTTCTGCTATATTGCTCCTATCTATACCTCTAATCTTCACATTCCTATTAGACATGTTATCATCCAACTCGTCTTGGGGTCGTTTGTCTACCTTACGGCGGCCCGTCAGGGCCATTTCCTCCACCTCCTCATTACCTTCCATTTCCCCAGCAATCCCTCCCCCTCTCCTCTTTCCTTACTTTCCCACTACCCCACGAGCAATTCCCCCCCCCTGCAAATACAAAAAGGCACTTCTCTTTGCGTTGGTATCCACAATCTGCACTTTTCTTCAGAGCGTTCTTCAAGCCGTCCGTTCGTTGAAAGTGTGTGTGTGTGTGTGTGTGTGTGTGTGTGTGTGTGTGTGTGTGTGTGTGTGTGTGTGTGTGTGTGTGTGTGTGTGTGTGTGTGTGTCTCTCTCTCTCTCTCTCTCTCTCTCTCTCTCTCTCTCTCTCTCTCTCTCTCTCTCTCTCTCTCTCTCTCTCTCTCTCTCTCTAGGAAGGGGGAAAAAGTAGCCGCATGGAGTAAAACTGGATATCTAATTCTGTTTGTCAACAAAATAAAATATGCAAAACACATAGTTGTAGTTGATAGATTTATTTCCCTGTCTATTTGTCGTAATTAATTATGCAACAAAGACATTGGCCAGTTTTTACCCCCATGTGGCCACTTTTGCCCCTTCCGACGGTATGTGTATATGCATATGTACATTGTACCATCTCGGTGAGGTAAAACATGTGTAGGCGAGGAAAATAGGAACCCCCTCCCCCACACACACACCTGTAAGGCTCCGTGTGGTCCGCCTTTTTCTCGTCGTTCAGGGCCATCCAGCGGAAGTGGAGTCCCCAGTCGAACCCTGAAAGGCGTGTATTGCAATCAGCTGCCGCATCAGACAAAGAAATCCTCGTAGTCATGCAAATATGGGATAATGGGAAGTGCTATTGCAATGCACTGTACACATACATATATCCATACAAACACACACAGACTCGTGCACATGCATACACACGCTATTCCATTCATCCGTTGCCCCAAGTCTCTTTTGCAGAAGAGCCGCGGCCTCCAAGAAACCTGCAACAGCCTTAGAGAGGGACCATATTTTCTTGTTTTCAGGGTACTTTTAATGTGGAGCATTGTAATACAGGTGCATACACGCACAAACACACACACACGCACGCACACGTACGCATACACACACATAGATACACACATACACACATGCGCACACACACAGGCACACAGATCCACATAAATACGCACACACACATACACACACACACACATAGATACACAAACACGCACACACACACACACACACACACACACACACACACACACACACACACACACACACAAACACACTCATCTTTGGTTAGGTGATATAGCCCAGAGATGGAACAATACATGAATTCAAATCTGATTATGATAATTGGAAAGCAAGGATATAGACTAAATTGGAACTGTACATGAATTTGAAGCTAGGTAGAATAGATTGGGGAGCAGGAGACGGAACCTAACGGGCGTTGCTCCTTTCCTGATGCAGACCATCGGGGAACCTGAAACGCTCACCTCCTTTGAGGAGTGTCCCGGCGGCCCGGTACTCGAAGGAGTCCTGGTCGATGACGTCGATGACCGGGCTGGCGATCGTCCGGCTGTTCTGGAGAGAAAAAAAATACACTGCTGTAGATGGTTCCACTACTCTCTAGTCCAAGGAGGACCTAAGAGGAGACCTCTAGGTCGATGAAGGGTGTTCTCTTCTCCCAAATATGGCCCGCCTTCACCTAGACTCTGCGAGGGGGTTAGGCATGAAGGCTTATATTAGAGTTTGAAGACTTCAGACCATAGGCACACACTAATGTCACGCGCGGATTCTTGCGGATCCGAACCGCCCACCTCTTACACACACACACACACACACACACACACACACATATATATATACACATATATATATATGTATATATATATGTGTGTATATATATATATGTATATATAGATCGATAGATAGATATATACATATATATATGTATATATATATATATATATATATATATATATATGTATGCTGAACACTACAGGGAAAAGAAAAATTCTT
>NC_134782.1:36661969-36664469 GCF_046742065.1 Oratosquilla oratoria
TTTTGAAGGACCATCACGTCCAATTCTTTCAATGATGACCCCTCAATAAACATAATATTCAAAACACGATGAAAATAATACTAGCTTACGACGGTAAATAAATATTCAGAAAATTAGAAATGCTAAGAGAGTGGACACAACCTTAGGAAAATCTAAACTTACAGAATCCGAATATCACAGAAAATCGTGTTAGTCGGCTTCGAAGAAAACGAACTTGGTGTAGGGGTGACTTTACCTTGTCGTTGCTCATTCCGGAGCAGTAGGACTTTGGGCAGCAGGGCAAGAGCAGCTCCGTCCTCACCTACGAGGGAGAAAATAGAAGTGAACAAGACGGCGAGGTGGGGAAGAGGAAGCAGAGGGAAAAGAAAAAGGAGAAGAGGAGGAAATGGATTAAAATATGTCAACCACAGTCCTTGATTAGAAGGTATTATATATATATATATATATATATATATGTATGTATATATATACATGTATATATATATATATATATATATATATATATATATATATATATATGCAGAAAAACCACTGGGAAATAAGAAACTTGGTCCGAACGTTTTTTCATCTATCTAAGACATTATCAGTGGTTTTTCTGCAAATTATTTTCACGTGTGCTTTGTGAATTACTGCAATATATAAATACATATATATATATGTATATATATATATATATATATAAATAAATATATATACACGTATATATATATAATATATATATATACACGTATATATATATATATATATATATATATGTATGTATATAAATGCATATATACATATATATAAATATTTTGGAAGTAGGCCGTTAATATATGCGTTATACATATATATAGCTGAGATAGCATTATTCTGTTTATAGAATATTTTCTATATATGTATATATGTATATATATATATGCATATATATATACATATATATATATGTAAATATATATATATAAATATATATATATATATATATACATATATATATATATATATATATATATATATATATATATGTATATATATTTTAGTACACTTATATACGTATGTGTATATATATATTTATATATATATATATACGTATGTGTATATATATATTTATATATATATATATATTATATATATTATATATATATATATATATATTATATATATATATACATATATATATGAGTGAAAGGGCGGTTAGCTAAACACAGAGAACAGTTGGAGTATTATTCACTGACGTTTCGTCCTTACCAGGACATTCTCAAAGTACATACAGTCTCAGAAAATGAACAGCTTATATAATTCATCCTTGCCGTGTTCCTCTCCCTCCATACCCTCATCCGTTCTCAACCCTTCTCATGTGACTCCGACCATGCCGCTTCTCCCTCCGTTCTCAATCGTCCTTTTTACCTCCTTGATAATTAGAGTGTCTGCTGCTCCTGCTAATTTTATAAACCCTTCCCTATGCTTGATGAAGGGGTGGGAAGTAATGTAGGCTGCCTCCACTATTTTTTTTTTTTTTCTAGACCTTTGTGGAGCACCTCTATCCTGTTCCAATCTGGAAGATGACCTTATTGGTCTAAATGAGCTACTAGCAAGTTGGAAGTTCTGTGAGCTCTGGCGTCATTTTTGTGTTCATATGTCCGCAGCTCCACTGATCTTCCCGTCTCTCCATAATATCCTAACGGGCAACCACCACATGTTAATTATAGACCGTGCCTTTCTCCATAACTTTTTCTGAGTTATTTTTATTCTTGACAACCTCTCCTAATTTCGTACCCGTGGAGAAAGCAACGCTCACACCCGCTTTTGTGAGAATATTTCCCAACTCCTTCGTGTACTTCGAGTTGGGGACGTACAAAAACCCAGCCCTGCCTTCTCCGGACCAGTTGTCCTTCTTCCTTCTCATTATTACCGTTGCTTTCTTTCTCAATCTGTGCAGTAGTCCTTCGTGGGTATCTGAGTTTAGTGAACACTTTGAATATATATTTGATTTAATCCTCTAAAAATTCTTCGCGACACGGTACGCCCTTAAGAAAAATTCTATAACCACTCCGTTTTTAATTTTTTTACTATGCGCTGAGTAGAAATGAATTACATCGTCTTTATTGGTGCTTTTTCTGTAGACCGAGAATGATACCTTACTACCTCTCCTCCAAATCACCGTATCCAAGAAGGTTAGTCTGTTATCCATCTCGTGTTCGATAGTATTACTAACTGGATGTTTGGTTCGACATGATTCAATCTACTCAACTTGTCATCTAATTGAGTAACTACAACAATCTTGTCGTTTTTAACTCCACGTATATTACCGAGAACCTGCTCCCTTGTTTTACAAATATATATATATATATATATATATGTATATATATATATATATATAAGCATATATATATATGTATACAGTATATATATATATATATTCTGTTGAAAACGACAGCAAATTCATTAGAAATTAATTAATTTCTTAAGCTTTCTAGCTTTCGGAAAGTAGATTTCTGGGGAAATGAGAGGGGAAGAAGCA